>NW_006399820.1:523431-554521 GCF_000299155.1 Elephantulus edwardii | reverse complement strand
AGTGCAACAATGAATGAGTGGAAGCCCAAAATCTCTGTAAATGTTTATGAAAATTAATAAAATATAATTATAGAAAAAAAAACCAAATGTGGGCTCTAACATTGTTGCTGTTGTTAGGTGTCATCTAATCAAACACAATTCATATCAACCCTATGAACAACAACCTATTCTATCCTGTGTCCTTTTTATCTCTTATGGTGGTTTTCATTTTGAAGTCTAATAAGTATTGCCACCCTTGCTTTTTTGTGGATGACATTTGCTTGGTATATTTTTTTCTGCCTTTGACTTTTAGTCTATCGTTTCTTCATTTCTTAGATATGTCTCTCATAAGCCATACACTGATGGGATTTGTTTAAAAAAATACATTCTACTATTATTTTCTCTTAATTGATGCACTTAAGCCACTCACATTAAATGTTACTATTGATAGGCCAGGTTGTATCATTGTCATTTGGTGTAGTTTGGTTTGGTTTTAATATATTAGTTTTTGTTTTGTTTTTAATATATGTGTTTTGCTATATATGTTTTTATTTTCATTCATTCATTGTTACACATTTTCCTTCCTTTTCTTCCCTTTTCCCTCCCACAGTTCACTTCCTTTTTTTAAAATATTCATTCATTGTTAATCATTGCCATTTTCATGTGTTCCTTTTTCTGTTGTTGCTGATTACTTTGGTCCATCTATATTCTTTTGATGTCTTTGTGTGAAGATCTTCCTATAATATTTCCTCTAAAGTTGGTTTTGTTTTAATGAATTCTTTCCTTCATATTTGATGGACAGATTTGCTGGGTACAGAATCCTGTTCTGGCAATTATTTTCTTTCTGCCTTTTGTATATGCTATCACCTTGTTTTATTGCTCATGGAAGTTTCTGCTTAGAAATCAGAGCTTAATCAAATTGCTTCTCCTTTTTAATTGACTATTTTTCTTGTGATGCTCTTGATAGTCTATGACTTTGGGGAATTTGACTGTGATATATGATTTCTTGCTGCAAGAGCTTAGTGTAGTCCACGTGTTTATGCAGGTATTATAGCAAGCTTTTGGAGTAAAGTGTTTTTTCTGGCTTGAGTTTGATGTTCAGGACTGCTCTGCTACCCAGGAGCAAGACCCTCCAGGCTTGGTCTAGGGTTTAAGGCAAGGAGGGACTTCAAGCCCCAGAGGGCCCTCAGGCCTGTAGCTCTCAGGCCAGGTTCGTATTGTTTTCCTGTCAAACATTCTTCTAGGTGGTATAGCACTGATCTGTGTATTGTTGTACAGAGGTAATTCATGGTTGCTGTGATTCTGACCACTATGACTCTGATATGCCAAACACGGTAATGGTCACCCATGGTCACCCATGGTGGACAGTGTTTGCTGGAGCCTCCAGACTAAATCAAGCCTGGAAGCAGGAGAGGCATCCACTTCTGAAGTGGCTTACCTCCAGAAACCCTATGAACAATGCTCAGGCCTTTCATTCGTCTATGACTCAACGGCACCAAACAATAACAACAATACAACATATGGCTTAATGATTTGTCTTTCGAGGTCTAGTCTGTTTAGAGTTTACTAAGCTTCTTGAACATGGATTTCCTTATTTTTTATGTTACCTGGGAAATTTTCTTGTAGCAACTCTCCTACAATTTTCTCAGTGTTCCATTCCCCTCCTCCCCCCCCCATTCTGGAATCACAAATACGTTGTTCTTTTTATGTTATACCACATGATTCTAATGCTTTCTTAATTTTCCTTCCATCTTCTGTTTTTCCAGTATTGTGTTGGTTGTACCATCTCTGTCTTGTGATAATTTTTAAATTCTTGTACCTCTTTATTTATATTTCCTATTACTCATCCATCATATGAAACTTCTTCAGTAGTAGTTCATGTAACTCCACATTGACATATTTCTTTTTTGCCTCCCTGCCTCTGTTGTATTCCACAATCTGGTCTACAATCTAGAATGTTTATTTTATTTTATTTTATTTTTTTAGGAGAAGGCTTGTTTTGTTTTTCATAAAGTTTGAAGCTGTTTGCTGCTTTCTTGACATTATGTGAAGTTCCTCCTAGTGTAAGGAAGCTTCTGTTGTGCAGATTGTTGGCAGTTCCTTATCTTTATGATGCTGTTACTAAGTTGTAGACTTTAAGTGTTGCCTCTAATTAAATTTGCCAATGGCAGTCTTCTCTACTGATCTATTGGTGGCTGGGATACCTGTTTCCTATAGTAAGCTTCTCATCCAGTTTTTCTTAGAGAAGCAGAGAGCTGGAGTCTCTCCCTTGGTCTAGCTGTGGCTGGCCCACTTCTCTATCCTATCTTATAGTTTGATGGGCCTTGGGGGAGCTGTTTCTCCCAGGTGTAGACAAAGTCTCAGGAGTATTGTTCAGAATATTTTGCTCTGGGAAAAGACCTAGAAATGTGACATGGTCCTAAAAGTGCTGTTCCCAAGTCTCAGTAATTGCTAATGGACATGTGTCTGTCCCTTCTTTCAAGGCTGGTAATAAGGTGGCTTTCCTGTCTGAGAAGACAGAAGCCAAGAGAATGACAAGTTCCTCACAGTGCAATTCCCAATTATGGCTAGTTACTAATGTCTGATCTGAGTACCTGTGTCTCCTCTCCCATGCTTATGTATCCTCTTCCAAAGTAGTTGGTTGGGAGGGGAGCTATTCCCACCAGAGGAGAAAAGGCCAGGAAAGCAACAAATTTCTCTCATTTGTTCTTAAATTCAGGAAGGATGTGCATCCACAACTATTCAATCTGCCTGTTGAGCCAATTGTTCAAGAAGCTGGACTCTATGAAGAAGAATGTGGCATCAGGATTAGAGGAAGAGTCATCCATCACCAATCTGCATATTAAACAAATGACATAACCTTGCTTGCTTAAAATAAAGAAGACTTAAAATGCTTGCTTCAAAAGACCGAAGACTATAGCTTTCAGTATGAATTATATCTCAATACCAAGAAAACAAAACCCTCAAGACTGAACCAATAGACATTATCATAGCGAATGGAGAAGAGATTGAAGTTGTCAATTATTTCCATTTTATGTAGTTATACAATCCATTTTCTCCAAGATTGCCCAAGGTAACTGTAGTAAAAAAAAAAAAAATCAAATATATGTTGCAGTGGGAAAATCTATCAAGAACTTCTCCAAAGTGATATAGAGCAAGGATATCAATATATAAATGTGTGTCTAATGCAAGGTCTTTTCAATTACGTTCTATGCATCTGAAAGTTGGATAATGAATAAGTATGAAGAATAATAATAAATTCTTTGAGTTACACTGTTGGAGAAGAATATTGAGTATACTCTTGGAAAAGTGCAAGCAAGCTGTTCCTTGGAGGCAGGGTTGATAAAACATTGTCTCACATACTCTGGGTATGTTGTCAGAAGGGCCCAGTCCTTGTTAAGGGACATTATGCTTGGAAAGGTAGGGGGTCAGAGAAAGAGAGGAAGACTCCCAATGAAATTATTTGACATAGTGATTGTAATGGGCTCAAGTATATCAGAAACCACGAGAATTATACAGAAATGGGCAAAGTTCAGATCTGTTGTTCATCAGGTTGCTATGAATCACAGGCAACTTGAGAGCACCTAACAATAATAACAGCAAAAATTGATTCTTTAATGTATGTTCCTTTAGATGCTCTCTTGGTTCAGAGCCACCCTACTGTGAGCCAAACCTCTGGATACTGGTTAAATCTGTGTGGAGGATTAAGATAACGAACTGCATTACAAAAAATGGAATCCTTTGGCAAATTTTCTCAGGACACAAGCCAATACTACCTTCACGTGGGTAAATGAATCTTCACCTAGGAAATGGAAACATGCTTAGTAGGCCTTCCTTATCTGTAGTATTCCTTTACAGCTACCCTACAGTTCTTTCTTTGTGTTCTGCCACCTCATCCCATGACAACAGAACAAAACTCTATCCAGTCTTTTTTTTTCTTTAAGGTACTTGTGTGTAGTTGTTGGAGTTTATTTTTATTATTTTACTTTATACTATTTCTTTATAAAATTTGAATACATTGTTTCTGAAATTAGATTATTTCCATTTTCTTCACCTCCCAACCCATCAAATTGTACAATGCCATGATTAATCTCCCCCTCCCCTTGCACATCCTCATCCCTTTGCTTCCACTCTCTCCCACCTCATCAATTGTAGATTGTCATCACCCACATAGTTTTCATTGTATGGTTTTTGGGTAAATCAATTATCAAGACTCTATTCCTAGTCCATCTTAATCTGACAACACCTCTGAAACCTACTTAATATTATAATAATAGCAAGTTCCACTTAAAGTAAAGGAAATCCAAGTGTCCTGTATGGAAGATGAGAATTCTACCACTGAACCACCACTGATCATACAAAATTCATTTATAAAGTAAAATATTCTTTTGCTTTCAAATGAATTCTGACACATAGTGACCATATAGAACAGAATAGAATCTTCTTACAGAGCTTCTAGCATTATAATCTTACAGATGCATGTTGCAGCTGAATTACTAACCTCAGTGCCACCATTGCTCTAAAAACAACTCCAACTTTATTAACTACTGTGTCAGATATTTTCTATTACTAGATGAAGTTATTCCTGGTCCTATTCAGTGAAGTCATTCAGTCAATGGAAAATGGCATTTGTTCACAAAAGAATTTGACCATCTCCAAAACTCAACTTTGAATTATCTCACAAGAGTGTCTGTTTCTTGGAAATGCTTTCACAGTTGACATTATTTCCACTAACTAGTCTCAATACCAAAAGAAACTCATTGCTGTCAGATTGATTTCAATTAATAGTGGCCCATCACTGTGTATCCCAGGTTATAAATTTTACAGGAGGAGACTGCCCATTTTCCTTATGTGGTGAGGTTGAGGGATTTGAACCAAATAATCTTTCAATTATCAGTCTGATACGTATTAATTGGTAACAAAAGCTTCCAGTTCTGCTTCTATCTCATCAACTTTGATATGTTCACTCTTTGTTTTTTGTTTTTTGTTTTTTAAGAATCAGTATAAGAAAACCTGCCATTTGAGGAAGATCTCTGTTGGCCAGTGCTTAGATAGTCAACTGCTAACTGAAAAGACAATTCAAAATACAACAGCCATTCTGCAAGAGAAATATATGTGGCAGCCTGCTTCCAAAAGGATTTATAGTCTTAGAAAAACATGGGCTGTTCTGCTCTGTCCTATAAGCTCATTAAGAGTTTAATTGACTTGATAGCATTTTAAGTCAAAATGAGGTGGAGAGTGAGCACAAAAGTCATTAGCTGTTACACAGTAAGGCCCCTGAGAGATCTTTGTTAGGACATTTTCATTTTTCAGGCGAAGCAGCAAATGACTGGAGAAGATAAATGACTTACCAACTTGGTGTCTGAGGAACCTTCACTTCCTTTCTGATCTCTCCCTTCAGCTCCTTTCTGGTAGCAAAGTTTACCACTCCAGTGCTTGCAATTGTTAAACATTAACAAGATTTGTCAAAATAGACTGTGGAGAAGGTCTATTTGCCAACACTTTCAGAGATGTTTTTAGAAGTGCATGTCTGAATTTGGAATTCGTTCTTTTGCTGCAACTCTTCCTGCTTTTCTATTAATGTGAGCTTGTCATCTTTCTCCCTCATATCAGCCTCCAGTGCTTCATCTGTTTCAAACATCAGCATGAAGTCTATCTGCTTTCTGGTAGATTTATGCGTTCAGATCTGTTTTTCAAAGTTTCAAAGAGAGTTGTTCTTAGGTGCCTAAGAGTTGCATATGACTTAATAGTGACTCTATAAACAACAGATATGTACGTAGTCCTATACTGTGTCATCCTCATCATCTGACATACTTGAACCCATTGCTGCAATCACTGTGTCAGTTCATTTGGCTATAAGTCTCTCTTTTTTGCCAACCCTCCCCCTTTCCAAGCATGATGTCCATTTCCAAAGAATAGCCTCTCCTAGCAACATGCCCAAAATATGTGAGATTAAGCTTTGCCATCTTTGCCTCCAAAGATGAATCAAAATAAGATGAAGTCGCTGATAATATCTTTTATCTATCCTCATGGTGTTGCCTATTGGCCCAGTCATGAGAATATTTATTTTCTTGATATTGAGACAGAATCCATATTGAAGGCCATATTCATCCTGTGCAGAAACACTTTCAAGCCCTACTTATTTTTAGCAAGCAAGATTATGTCATCTGCAGGATGTAGATTGTTGATGAGCCTTCTTCTGATCCTAATGCCACTTTCTTTTTCAGAGAGTCCTGTCAGTTTCTTTAATGATTTGCTTAATATACATATTGAATTGGTATAAAGAGAAGATACAGTTCTGATCATATCTTTCTCAATTTTCAAGCACATAGTGTTCCTTTAGTGTCTTCTGATATCTGCTTTGATTTTTTTCTTTCTTCTCTGCTTTTGTAATGGCCTTTTTACTTTCTTCATGAATGATATCCTTGATATCATCCCACAACTTATCTGGTCTTCTATCACTAGTGTTCAGTGCCTCAAATTTAGTCTTAAGATGATCATGAAATTGAAATGGAATTGATTCAAGATCATATCTTGGTTTCTGTGGAATTACTGTAATTTTCATTGGCCTCAATTTGAATTTGCATCTGATTAACTGATGGTCTGACCCACAGTCTTCTCCTGGAGTAGTTTTGACTGCTGATATTGAGCTTCTCCAGCAACTTCTTCCACAAATGTAGTCAATCTGCTTTATAACCAGCCTATCAGGTGAAATCCACATTTAAAATCATCTGTTGTGGCTTCTAGAAAAAGTATTTGCAATGACTAAATCATTGTAAAGACAAAATTCAATCATTCTATTTCCAGCTTCATTTCTGTTACCAAGCACATATTTTCCAATTACTCTTCCTTCTTCACTGTTTCCTACTTTTGCATTCCAGTCACCAACTATTATTAACACATCCTGATTGCAAGTTTGGTAAATTTCAGACTGCAAATTTGGTAAAAATTCTCAATTTCTTCCTCTTTGGATCTAGATGTAGGACCATATATTTGAATAATAGTTGTGTTAACAAGTCTTCGTTGTATGCAGATGGATATTATCCTATCACTCACAACAATGTATTTCAGGATAGAACTTGAAATTGACTTTTTGACTATGAATGCAATACCATTCTTCCTCTGATTTTCATTCTCTGCTTATTATGCCATATGAGTGGCCACATCTCACTAATTACTAGAATGTCAATATTCATACTTTCCATGTCAGGTTGCAGAAGATCAAGAAATGTATGGTTTGTGTCTCAATATAAAGAAAACAAAGATTCTTACCACTGGATCAATCAACAGGGTCATTCATGATGGGTGGAGAAAAGACTGCAAATGTCAGCAGCTTCATCTTGCTTGGATCCACAATTAACACCCTTGGTACACGCAGTCAAGAAATAAAGAGATGCATTGCACTGGGAAAATCTACAGTTAGGAACCTTTGAAAATTATTGAGGATTAATGATGTCAGTTTGAGGACTAAGGTGCATCTGATTCAGGCCACAGTCTTTCCAATTACTAACTATGGATCAGAGGTCTGGACAATGAATAAGGATGACAGAAAAAGAATTGACATCTTTGAGCTGTGGTGTTGGAGAAGAGAACTGAACACCTCATGGATGGCCAAGAGAATGAACTGATATGTCTTGGAGATGGTGCAGTCAGAGTGCTTTTTTGGAGGTAAGAATGATGAAGCTTCACCTCACATACTTTGGACATGTTGCTAGGAGGTGCTATTCCTTGGAGAGAGACATGATGTTGGGAAGGGTGGAGGGTTAGCGAAGGAGAGGAAGGCCCTCAACAAGGTGGATTGACATGGTGATCACTGCAATGTGTGTTTGGGCTGTTGTGTGTCAGGATGGTGCAGGAAACCATAGAGTTCAGATATTCTGTTAATAGGGTTGCTATGAGTCATACTTGACTCGATGGCACCTAACAACAACAAGTGTTCTTTTGCTCTGTTTGCACAGCATCACATTAGTTTAGAAACAGGTTTCACATGAGCATAATTAAGTGTTCTGAGATTCTCATTCTTTTCAATGTTAGCCATAATTTCTTAGGATCCTCATAGTCAAATACCTTTGAATAGTCTATAAGGAAAAAAAAAGACTTTCTTCTGGAATACTTTGCTTTCAGCTGGGATCCATTTGATGTCATCAATGATATCCCTGGTGCTATTGGCCTCATCTACACCCAGCTTGAACCTCTGGGATTTCTCTGTCTATATAATGTTCTAGCCATTTGGGGATGATTCTCAAAAATATTTTGCTTGCATGTGATATTAGTAATATTGTTTGATAATTTCCACATTCTATTGGATCAACTTTCTTGTGAATGGAAACAAATATGATTTTCTAGAATTAAACATTGTTGTTTTTGTTATGTGCCATCAAGTCACCTTTGACTCATAGTGACATTATTATGTACAGCGCTCTGAAGCCTTAACTGTCTTGAGCCAGTCTTGATTATTCCAACACACCTACCCCCATTGCCCCAGTTACTATGTCAATTCATCTGACCTAGGGTCTTCTTCTCCTGCGCTGTCCCTCCACCCTTACAAGCATAATGTCCTTCACCAAAGGCCAGTCCCTCTTGGTCACATGCCCAAAATATGTGAAACAGAGCTTCAAAATCCTTGCCACCAAGGAGAAACTTGGTTTCACAGACCTATTTGCTTTCTTTGAAATCCACGGTTTGTTGAAGATTCTTCTCCAGAACCACAACTCATAGGCATTGGTTCTTCTTCTGTCATCCTTAGTCATTGTCCAACCCTCTGATGCATAGCAAGTAATTGCAAAGACCAAAGGCTGTAACAGGTGCACCTTAGTCTCTAGACTGACATAGTTTCTTTTTACTACTCTGGAGAGGTTTCCGACAGCAGATTTTCCCAGTGCAATTTGTCTACATTAGCATTAAATATAAAATTTTAATATAGTCTTCTCCTCCTCCTCTTCCTCCTCCTCCTCCTCCTCCTCCTCCTTCTTCCTCCTCTTCTTCTTTTCTTCTTCTTCTTTAAATTAGTGAACATACTATTACAAATGGAGCTGTGGTGATGTAGGCTGTAGAGAGCTGTGATGTTAACCTAAAGGTGGAGCCTCTCTGGTAGCTCAGATTCACCCGTTGCTCCCTAGGAGAAAGATGGGCATGCTCCTCCTGTAAGGATTTACAGCTTTAGAAATCCAATGGAGGGTCTCTATGAGTCAGGATTGACTTTATGACAGTGTGTTTGGCTTGACTTTATATGTGTTTTCGAGTAGCTTGTGTAGTGCAATTAACTGCTGATAAAACTCATCCAGGATTGATTACTCCAGCCCAACCAGCAGCTTTACAGAGAGACCTGTCATAAAAGTTATAATCAAGAAAACTCGATGGAGAAGTTCTACTTTGTACACCTATATCACCATGCATCAGGGGCTGACTTGAAGGTAACTAACAATAATAAAAATATATGCTCAAAAATGATAAAAAATACTGCTTTATAGTATCTCTAAACTTGCATATATGATATCACAGCATGTAAGAAAATAGACAACATTAGTTTGAAATAAATTGAGGCCAGAGTCTCAATTTCTCTTCCTGACACCCACCTTAATCCATAATTCTAGACAATTGGAGAGCATTCTTATTGCTACCTGAGCTTGTGAGCAGTCCCTCTTGATCTTTTTGTCATAGCTAAGACAATAATGTATTGAGTAAAACATTTATTTCCAGTCTCCTATGTGTTTCATTTTTGTATCCCAGAATCCTTTACCCATGTGAGATTTGACTCAGCTTTCAGCTATAGAAAGTTAATCTCAATTCTGCTTTTCTTATGAGCTGTCTTTACTGTAGAACAAGAGAGTAAACCATTTATAAATCCATTAAAACTGTGAAACTATTTTAACTATATTCTCATTGTTATCAACTCTATTCTAACTTATGAAAACCCTATGAGTTACATAGCAGAACTGTTGCACAGTTCTTGACATAATCTTTATGGAAGAGCATCAACAGATCTTTCTTCCAAAGCTTCCATGAGTAGGTTCAAATCACTAACCTTTCAATTTTTGTTATTGCTGTTGTTGGGTACTGTCATCGACTACAACTCTTGGCAACTCTGTGCACAATACATCTGAACCTTACTCTATCCTATGTCATCTTTATGATCTCTAATATGCTCTACCCCATTGTACCAATCTATCTTGTTGACAGTCTTCCTTTTTATCTAATCCTTTTCTCTTCCCAAGATATCTTTTTCCAAGAATGATCCATTCTGATAACATGCGTAAAGTATGTATGACAAAGTTTCCTCATCTTTGCCTCTAAGAAGACTGGTTGACCTTCTTCCAAGACAGAATTGTTTGTTTTCTTGACTGTCCATGAGATAGTCAGTGCTCTTCTCCAACATCACAATTCAGGGGCATCAGTTCTTCTTCTGTCATCATTATTCATTGTCTAATTTCAAGATGCATAAGAGGTAATTTAAAAGACCATGGCTTGGAATGGTGTACTTTAGTCTTTAAATAGGCATCTTTGTTCTTTGACATATTGACTATGTCCTTCACAGATTTTCCTAGTGCAACATATCTTTCAATTTCTTGACTACTGTTCCTGTAGGTGTTGACTGTGGATTCAAGCAAGATGAAATCACTGACAACTTCATTCTTTTTGTCAAGTATAAAATGATGTTGCCTATTAGTCCATTCGTGGTTGTGTACCATAGAGTTGGAACCGACTAATAGCTGATCCTCCAGCTGGTTTTCTGAGGCAGTTATTCACATGGGAGGAAACTGCCCATCCTTCTCCTGCAGAGTACCTGGTGGATTCTAACCACATGCCTTCAGGATTGCAACACAGCTTCTTGCCACTAGTCCACCATAGTGAATATTTTTATTTTCCTGATGTTGAAATGTAATCTATATTGAAGGTTATAGTCATTAATCTTCTTCAGCAAGTGTTTCAAGTCCTCTTCACCTCTACAAGAAGATTGTGCCTTATGCATAATATACAGGATGTTGATAGGTCTTTCTCCAATTCTGATGTAACATTCTTCTTCATGTAGTCTAGTTTCTAAAATTATTTGCTCAACATATATGTATGGGGAAAGGATACAACTTGATTGTAGACAATGTAGTGTTCTCATGTTCTGTTTAGACAACTGATTCTTGGACATCTATATAGAGGTTTCCCATAAGAACAAGTAAATTTTCTGTGATTCCTATTCTCCTCAATGTTATTCATAATTTGTTATGGTTCACACAGTCAAATACATTTGCATTTTCATAATCATAAAACACAAATAAACATCTTTCTGGTATTATTTGCTTTCAGGTAAGATGCTCATTACACTACAGTCTCTTCTGAATTAAAATTGAATTTCTGAAATTTCTCTGTCTTTGTACTGTTACAGTTGTTTTTTAATAATCTGCAGCAATTTTTTAGACATGCACTATTAATGTTATTACTCAATAATTTCCACATTCTGCTGAATCACTCTCTTTAGGAGCAAATATTAATCTCTTCCAGTAAGTTGGCCAGGTAACTGGCTTCCAAATTTCTTGGCATAGAGTAGTGAGCACGTACAGGCCGGAATCTGTTTGTTGAAACGTGTTAGTTGATACTCCATCAATTCCTGGAGCCCTAATTTTTACAATTCCTTCAATGTAGATTGAAATTTTTCTTTCATTATCATTGGTTGTTAATCATATACTAGTTCATGAAATTGTTTGATATTGACCATTTCTTTTTGGGCAGTGACTCTGAGTATTCTTTCCACATTATTTTGATGTTTCCTGTGTCATTAAATATTTTACTTGTAGAGACTTCACTATTTCAACTCAACAATTGAATTTGTTCTTCATTTCTTTTAGCTTAAGAAATATTAACCTGCTATTCTTTTTTGGTTTTCTAATTCCAACTCATTGTACATTTTGTTATAATACTTCATCTTCTTGGGCTTCCCTTCCCCTGTGATGTTTAATTTGATCTTTTCTTTCTTCCCTGTTTTTGTGATGCCCTTTTGCTATCTTTATTGATACCTTGATGCTATCTCATAGCTCACCTGGTCTCAGATTGTCAGTGTTCAATGATTAAAATCTATATTTGAGATAGTTTTTAAATTCAGATGTGATAGATTCAAGATCATATTTTGGTTCTTGTGAATTTTTAAAAATTTTGTACAATTTACTTGTTCACAAAAAACATGTACCACTCAGGACCTTTTAAGAGAGCACTAGTGACATGTTGTTTTGGGGTGCCATTGAGTCAAGGGAAATTCATAGTGAAACTATGAAAAGCAGATCAGAACCCTATCCTGTGCAATCCTCATCATCTCTGATACACTTAATCCTATTACTGCAGTCATAATGATATATTGGTTTTGTTGTGTACTATTGAGTGGAACTGACATATAGCTGAACCTCAAGTGGGTTGTCAGAGGCAGTAATCACAAAGGATATTATCCCTCCTTTCCCTATGGATCAGCTGGTGAATTCAAGCTTCATGTCTTCATAGTGACATGTTGTTATTATTGTTATGTGCTCTTGATTTGCTTGCGACTCATAGTAACCCTATGCACAACAGCTCTGAACCCTGCTCTATCTTGAACCAGCCTCATTGTCTCTGACACACCTACCCACTTTATCCCAGTAACTGGATCAATCTATCTCATCTAAGGTCTTCCTCTCTTGCACTATCCCTCTACCCTTCCAAGCATGATGTCCCTCTCCAAGGACTGGTCCCTCCTTGCAACATGTCCAAAGTATGCCAGATGGAGCTTCAAAATCCTTGCCTTCTAGAAGCAACCTGGTTTCACTCTCTCCAGTATTAAACTGTTTGTTCTCCTAGCAGTCCATGGTATGTTCAATACTCTTCAGTACCACAACTCAAAGACATTATCTTTCTATCATCCCTAGTTATTGTCCAGCTTTCTATCCATAGCAAGTAATTGTGAAGACCATGGCCTGGATTAGGCACACCTTTGTCTCTAGGCTGTCACTGTTGCTCTTCAGTACCATAGAGAGATTCCTGACAGCAGATTTTCCCAATGCAATTTATCTTTAGATTTCCTGGCTGTTTGTAACGTGACTGTTGATTGTAAAGCCAAGCAAGCTGAAGCTGTGAACAATCTCAGTCTCTTCATCATTTATCATGATTTTGCCAGTTGGCCCAGTGGTGAGAATCTTTGTTTTCTTGCTGTTGTGCTTCAACTCATATTGAAGGCTGCAGTCCTTTACTTTCTGTAGTAATTGCTTCAAGTCCTCCTCAGTTTCAGCAAGCAAGGATTGTGTCATCTGCATAAAGCAGGTTGTTGATGAGTCTTCCTCCAATTCTGATTCCACATTCCTCCACATAGAGGCCAGCCTCTTGAATGATTTGTTCCAGATATATATTGAAAGGTATGGAGATAAGCTGCATCCCTGGTGTACACCTTCCCTGATATTGAACCATGCTCTGTTCTGACAACTATCTAGTAAAGTGATCCATAACAAATCATACTGTTAACCTAGAGCCATCAGTGTCTCTGGGAGTTCAAATCCACTCTAAGTTTCTCAGGAGAAAGATTTACTATCTCCTCATGTTATGATTTACTACTTTGGACATTATGAGTTGAAACCAATTCAATGTCAGCAAGTGAATATGTCAGTGAGGAGCATTTTGAACTGTACAGTGAAAGTGTAAATAAACCCTTGTCAAATCCTTGAAATAATAAGGAGGTCTGTTATGACCTATCATTGAAAAAAATAAATTCAGAAGGAAGTGCTATTTTGTGTGCTTAGTATTTATTATTTGTCATCCTTACAATTCTTTTAGGTACATATATGTCATCTTTGCAATTCTTTTAGGTAAATTTTATAATAAGAAAAAAATAGGAAAAATAAAATATAAGTAAAATAAAAAATAGAAAAAATATATTTGTCCTATCTGCATTTAAATAGTTTAAGAATTAATAGTCTAAGAACATTACCAAAGTTAAATTTATATGTCACTTTCATTTATAAAAGAAATTTTTCCCTGAGTCATCTTTAAAGAACTTTGGACTCTAGGATAAATAATCAACAGCTTTAGAACTCAAATGTCACATGAATTATTTCTGAGTGAAAATGATCTGTGTCAGAAGATCCAATTTGGTCTTCCAACTTAATTTTTAACCTCATTGTTGAATGTGTATGGGTTGTCTTTATAATTGCCTCAATGACTAGGCAGTTAGAAATAGGCTCAAGTTGTCCTGTGGTGGTGGTGGGGGGGTGAATTCAACTTTCCTTTGACTTAAATTGCAGTATTTGAGTGAATTAAGGGTCAAGAAATTAGAATACCCTTAACTAGACGAATTGATTCAATTAATACAATAATGAGCTCAAGCACAGCAGAGACTATGGGGATGTTGTAGGATCAGGCAAGGTTTCAATATGCTTTATATAGGGTTGTTATGAGTCAGAGTAATTTGGAAGCACCTGATAACAACAGTTACACAATAAAATGCATGTTTTTTAAATTTTTAAAATATATATTAATTCCTTTTGTATGAGGCTGACCTTTAAATTGCTTTATTTCAATCCTAAAAATTAGGCAAGATACAGTATGTATGCTTTAAACTGTTATATTAAATTATTTTCACAACACTGAAACAACTGTAGCTAATAATCACATGACAGCCTATCAAGATGTCAGCTTTGGTGCTAAATTTTCTAAGTATTTCAGAGGACTTGGCTGTGCATCTTATTGAGACCACAGGAAGCCTACCATAACCAACCTAGAAGGTCCAAAGGGGCCCTAGCAGAGGAAGCACCTCTTGGGTGTCCTCTGTCCTAATTTCACAACGACTGGTCAGGGGGCCTAATAGTAAGAAGCTTCACTGCATTTCAGAAGTCATATGATTCTAAAGATGGGCAATCCCTGCCCATGAAATTAACTGGCTCTGAAAACCAGCTGGAGGGTCAGCTATGGGTTGGTGCCAAATTGACACTCCACAACTATAACAACCCAAGATTCAGCTGATTCAGAAGTACCCTTCAAACCATACGAATCTGAATCCTGAAACAAAAGACTTGAGTGAATGTTGATGGTCAGTCTCTGAAATTTGAATGTTTTCTTACACACATGTGTGCTTAGTACTATAAGTTCTCATCATTATTGTGTAAACTTCTTTTTCCTCTAAGTTCAAATGAAATTTCTCTTTTGTCCCATTTGTGGCAAAAAGACTCAATTTGGTCATCAAACTTATAGTGGAACTCCATCCTCTCTATTTTGCTTCAACTATTTAGTTGAGCAAAATGATACATACATATTTAACCACCTATTCAAACACATTCAACAGAGTGCTTAACTGCTACACTATAAATACTCTTTATTTTTGTTTCCCTGTCAGCTTCTGTCAGATAGGTTCCAGTTCCAACTTCTAATGACCCTATGCACGCAACAGTATGAAGCCCTACCAGTCCTATATCATCCATATAATCATTGCTATGCTTGATCCCATTGTTGCTGCCACTAGATCAGTCCATCTATTGAAGGTCTTTGCTGACTTTATCAAACATGATGTCCTTTTCTCTTGGTAACATATTCAAAGTATGTGAGAAAAAGTCTCACCATCCTTACATCTAAGGAATATTTTGGTGAGCTCTATTGCCCTAGCATGTAAGGATTTGCTCTGCCAACACAATAGCAGGTGGTTTGACTAGTGGCAGAATCCATTTTCACTCCACAGGATAAAGATGGGCAATCTCCTCCCATGCAATTTGCCACCTCTGAAAAACCCAAGAGAGGATCAGCTATGAGTGGGTTGTGACTCAGTAGCAATTAGGTAAGTGGTTAAAGGTGAACTTTGTCTGCACTTCTTTCAAGAAAGACCCAAGTTCTTAAAATCACTTACTCTGCCTTGTCAAGTCCTTGGCTCATGTGCACTCAGAAGTGCCTTGGAATAAAATCCTGGGCATTTACTTAAAAAAAAAAAATAAATTCAGCCTTTGAAAAACCTGTAGAACACGGTTTCACTCTGATCTGTGGGGATCTCCATGAGTCAGAACTGATTCAACAGTAATTGGTCAAGTTTTGCTTTTGATTTCCAACATGTTCTAGGACCTTAGAAACAGTAATTACAGTTAGGAATTTAACATGATGATGTATATTACACAGCTACTCTAGGTTATACTGTAACATCATTTGTAACAAATGTATAATCTATATACATTATACTATGCCACACACCAGATAAGGTAGTATTAATAAATCCAGGATTATTCAAACATATCATATAGTTACAAAACTGGTAATAGTTGCCTCCAGACTGCAAAACTAGTTGCTTTGCTCTTGAATGCTATTTTTTTCTTTCTTTAGATATGGAAAATGTATCCTAAATTGCCTGTTTACCAGGAAGACAATCACATCTTTTATGAATTAGCATTTACCTCTTTAAAACAGTATTCTCTTAGTCATATGTTAACAATTTCACAGGTTGCCTGTTTACTAGTAACTGTATATGAACTGTTATTTTTGGAATGTAGAAATTTTGTAACTTTCCATAGCATGTTATGTAGATTAAAATCTAATCCAAGTATAAAAGCCAATGATTGCTCTTAGACAGGAAGGCAGTTTTTGAGAAGATCCTTTCTGTTATCCCAGATCTGCAATAAAGTGCTTTGGATACTGAAATCCATCTATTATCACAATTGACTAAAGAAAGAACCCCTTGAGTTCAGTAACACATCCACCAGTAATGTGTGGAAGTATCTATTCCTCCTCAGCATTGTCAAAAGAAATGGTTGTCTGATTTGACAGTAATCAGGTGGGTAAGAATTATCATCTCAGTGTATCATTAATTTTTGTCACCTTCTTTTTTTATTTTATTTATTTTATTTTTGTCACCTTCTAAGAACACATTGCTTTGTTAAGTAAATAGGAACTTTTAAAATTACATTAAATCCATCATCTTTAAAACGTTACCTCATCTTACCCAAGGATTTGAGATGTATTTATTTCCATTTATTCATTCTACATTGTGTTTTTTTTCTCAAGATTGTTTTAAAGTTGTTCTCAAGTAAGTTTTGTGTATATCTTGTTAAACTTACTTTTCTCTAAACATATATATTTTATTTTCTAGCTGTTGCCTTTGAAAATGAGGTTCCTTCCCAAAATATCTTATACATGGTTTTTATAGATGAAAGTATTTTTGGTCATGTTTAACTCTGGGCATCATAGTTGTAGTAGTGGGGGGTTTTGTTTACCCTTTTGAGTTTTCCAGGTTTACAAGCTTATTACCTCAAGTAAAGCTATCAATTAGCTCTTTCTTTGCAATGTTTACGCATCTAATTTCCCCAGTAATCGAAAAAAAGCAATAGATTCTGTGTTTTTCCCACCCTTATCAGGTGTGTTTTGAACCATCCCTTACCCTGTTCCACCAGCATTTACATCTATTCCCAGCTACTCCATTCAACAACAATCTCCCCTATCCAGCCCTGATGTGATGGCCTATATGTCAGTCTTTCTGGCTTCTGTGATTCCTAATGTCTAAAGATGCTGCCAGTTTCTTCATTTAAGAGCAATAGTATCTCTTGACTTCAGGAGTTTTGAACTTCTGCTCCAGGATTGACTTCTTGTACCTTAGGGCATCTTCTCCTCCATTTACACTATAAGAGTTTCCCAGGGGAGGCTGATGAATCAATTCTTCTTGGTGTGGGGTCCTCTGACAGACTTTTTGCCACACATGCTTTGTCCACCCCCTGCTCCCTTTTGCCCCCATTCTGGGCTTTTTGTCAGCACTGAGGCTGATGCTGAGAAAAATGGGAATCCCAGAATTCTTGATTGTGATTATGTGAAACTTCTACTTGGACCAGAAGGCAGTCATCAGAACAGAGCAAGGAAATACTGCATAGTTCAAAATTAGGAAGGGTGCGAGTCAAGCATGTGTCCTATGTCATGAGCTTTGAGCCTTAATTAATTATTCATAGACATATTACAAAAGCCAATTACAATTTACTGGTTCATTAATTAATTAATTCATAGCAACAATTGCAATTTATCTACATTGCAACTCATAAATTCATCGCAACGTATTGACTCATTAACAGTGGAGAACACTCACTCACTCACCCCGGGATCCCAACACATCTCCTTCTTTTGCCTCTTATTCAGGGGGTTCTCAGCTAGTTCAGCAGTTTGGTGTAGTCGGGGTCCGTTGGTGTGGGGGAAATCCTCCACTGTCTTAGTAGCTTATGTCCATCAGTGTAGGCCAGAGTTCTTGGCTCTGGAAAGAGCCTTTAGGTCTTTGCCCCTAAAAAGAGACTTTGGGTCTTCAGTGTTCAGCTCATTGTGAAGTGTAGAGAGAGATTTGCTGCTCACAGCTAGAGTTTATCTACTCTGGCTTCCTTACTTTACATTATGTTGAGGCAAGTGGGGCATGCTGAGACATGTTGAATAACAATATGGGTTTGACCAATTATGTTCAATATTAGTTGTGTTTCCTTGGCAACATGGTAGTAACCAGTCATATCTCCTTATCAAGGGTCTGCACCTGTTGTGGTCATTGGGGCCCCAGAGTCACTAAGAGTATGTTTTCACAAGTGTTCTTAACCCAATTTGTAACAGCAAATTCCTAACATATTTCTTATTTTATTTTTAACAAATAACATACCAAGTTTTAAACATATTTCTTATTTCTAACATATAGCAGATTCCCAATATATTTCTTATTCTTAAATTTGCAAGTTATGTTCCCTTAGCAACATAGGCAGCAGCAAGTTATATTCCCTTATCAGGATTCACACATACTGAGGCCAGTAGCTTTACAGGCAAGTTATTATCAGTTACATTCCCTTATCAAGGGTTTGCACAGCTTGTGGTCAGTGGGACTCTAGGCCTCAAAGTGGCCTGTTTTGACATGTTAAACTACTAGTATATTTTTCCACAAATATTCTTATTTCTATACTTAAGCATCAAATTCACCGTAATATTTTTCCACAGCAAACATATTTCATAATGGTTTTTTTGCTTGTTTTTCCCCCATAATGTTTTATAGCAAATTAACAGCAATTTACAATATCTCATAATATGTGTTACAGCAAAATTAATGTATTTTTCTTATACTTAAACTGCTCATAACAGTCCTATCTCCATATCTTTTCAATCTGTGTGCGGAACAGATTATCTGGGAGGCTGGGCTCTATGAGGAGAAGTATGGAATCCGGATTGGAGGTAGACTCATCAATAATATGCGTTATGCAGATGACACAACCCCGCTTGCTGAAACTAAGGAGGACTTGAAGTGCTTGCTGCAGAAGGTCAGGGATTGCAGCCTTCAATATGTATGGAATCTCAATATGAAGAAAACAAAGATTCTCACCACTGGGCCAATTAGCAGCATCATGATAGATGGTGAAGAGATGGAGATTGTTGACAGCTTCAGTTTGCTTGGCTCTACAATAAACACTCATGATACCAGCAGCCAGGGAATGAAAAGATAAATTACATTGGGAAAGTCTACTGTCAGAGACCTCTCCAAGGTCCTGGGGAGCAACAATGTCAGACTGGAGACTAAGGTGCACCTGATACAGGCCATAGTCTTTGCAATTACTTGCTAAGCATCAGAAAGCTAGACTATGACTGGGGATGATTGAAGGAGAGTTGATGCCTTTGAGCTGCAGTTCTGGAGAAAAGTATTGAATGGACTGCTAGGAGAATAAACAAGTTCTTCCTGGAGAGGGTGAAGCCAGGCTGCTCCATGGACACAAGGACTCTGAAACTTCGGACATGTTGCAAGGCAGGATCAGTCCTTGGAGAGGGACATCATGCTTGGGAGGGTGGAGGGACAGCACAGGAGAGGAAGACTTTCAATGAGATGGATTGCTTCTGTCACTGGGGTAATGGAGATAGGTGTATCAGAGACAATAAGGTTGGTAAGGAATAGAGCAGGATTTAGGGCATAGAATCGCTATGAGTCTTAAGCGACTCAATGACACAAGGCAACAATATCCCCCAGCCTTTTCAAGAACTCCTTTTGGTGGGACTTATTTACATCACATTTGCATATGGGGTTGCCAGGAGTTAGAATCCACTGAGGAAATCTAACAGCAATGTGTTGAGTATTGCTCTAAGTACATTACCTATATATCAGAATTATCTGGGCTCATGCCACACTGGCTGTAACATGCATGCTATGGAAGATCACTTGAGACATATGTAGATTCTGAGTAGATTCTGGCTTTGATGTGCAGCAGAGACCCTTGTTGGAAGGTTCTCTAACCTGTGACTCTTACATAGCCCTTACTGAACACTCCAGAGGAACTTCTCAAGAAATCTGGCAGAAAACAGAAAAAAACCTTAAATGAATTGGCACACAGCTTTTACTTCCCACATTATTCAGAGTCATAACAATCCTCACAGGCTATAAATAAAACCCTCCTAGACTTGAAAAAGAATTAATCAACAATTCATACACTTATTTTTATTTGATAGCAATCAAAAATTTACTTTAAAGTACTTTAATGGATGCTAATTTTTTTTCCCTAAATGACACATTCATGAAAATCTAACACTAAACTAAATAAGGAACCACTGTAACCTATTCTGAAAAGGAAAAAAAATAATAAAGATATTTGAGTTAAGTAGAGATAACTTATTCAAATATAGTTGTATAGTATCTGTCCACAGCTTTCTCTGAAATTATGAGTAACTCTGAAGAAGAAATTTGGGATTCTTTTTCTCTACTCCCCGTCCCCTATTTGAACTTTTCAGTGTGGGAATGTTGTCTACCCTGGGTTTTATGTTGTCTCTTGATCTTCTTAGGGAGCAGCAAAGCCGAAATGTTGGTCAGGACATCACCCTGCACCATGGTGACTTTTCCCAGCAGCTTGTTGAGCCCAATATCACAGTCAATGTACAGGTGGCACAGGATGATCAGCATCTTGTTGCATAGACTGCATTTTTCCACCAACTCTAGGATTTGGTGGTCTGTAAAACACTTCAGCACCGCTGGCAGGTAGACAAAAGCAGGTCTGATTCTCTTGTCATGGTCGCCCCAAAGCAGCATTGGTGTTCAACTGTAACAGGAAACCTAGCCTTTGCTGCTCTTTTTTAAAATGATTAGGCAACGATTGCAGTGTTGCGCCCTCTAGTGTCAAATAGGTCACTCGCTGGCTGATGCAAACCAAGTTTAGCAAAATGATTGGCCTTTGTGGTGCACCTGAGATATAAAGGTCTATTTCCAAAAAAAAATAGCCACTGAAAAATGAGATAAAATACTTCTCTCACACACCATGATTATAAAAGGACTTAATAGTAAATGGTTATTGAAGACAAGAAAATAACCGAAGGTGGTGGTAGTGGTGGTTGTTTGTTGCGTGCCTTTGAGTTGCTTACAACCAATAGCGACTGGATGTACAACAGTCCTAAACCCCACTCTATCCTGTGCCACATCCTCTGACATACCTACATCCACTACCCCAGTTACTGATTCAAATCATCTCACCAAGTGTCTTCCTCTCTTGTGCTGTCCCTTCACCCTCCCAAGCATGATGTCCCTCTTCAAGGACTGGAACCTCCTTGCAACATGTCCAAAGTATGTCAGACGAAGCTTCAGAATCCTTGCCTGGAAGGAGCAGCCTGGCTTCATCCTCTCCAAGGCAAATCTGTTCCTTCTTTTAGCAGTCCATGGTTGTTGTTTTTGTTATGTGCCATCAAATCGCTTGCGACTCATAGCGACCCTATGTACAACAGCTCTAAACTCTGCTCTGTCCTGTGACAATCTCATTGTCTTCGACACACTCATCCCGATTGCCCCAGTCACCGAATCAATCCATCTCCCAGAGGGTCTTCCCCTCCTGCGCCTGTCCTCCACCCTCCCAAGCATGATGTCCTTCTCCAAGGACCGGTCTTTCCCTACAACATGACCAAAGTATGTCAGACGAAGCCTCAGAATCCTTGCCTCCAAGGAGCATCCCGGTTTAACCCTCTCCAGGTTGAATCTGTTTGTTTTCTTAGCAGTCGACGGCGCCCTTAGCACTCTTCTGCAACACCAAAGCTCAAAAGCAACAATTCTCCTTCTATCCTCCCTGGTCATTGTCCAGCTCTCTGATGCATAACAAGTGATTACAAAGACCATGGCATGTACCAGACACACCTTAGTCTCCAGAGACACACCGTTGCTCTTGAGTACTTTAGAGAGGTCCCTAACAGCAGACTTTCCCATTGCAATACGTCTTTTAATTTCCTGGCTGCTGGTGCCAAGAGTGTTGATTGTGGAGCCAAGCAGACTAAAGCTGTGAACAATCTCGATCTCTTCACCATCCATCCTGATGCTGCCACTTGGTCCAGTGGTGAGCATCTTTGTCTTCTTGACATTGAGCCTCAGTCCATATTGAATGCTGCAGTCTTTGATCCTCTGCAGCAAGTGCTTCAGGTCCTCCTCAGTTTCAGCAAGCAGGGTTGTGTCATCTGCATAACGCAGATTGTTGATAGATCTTCCACCAATCCTGACACCCCACTTCTCCTCATAGAGCCCAGCCATCCAGTCCATGGTATATTCAATATTATTCTCTAACACCATAGCTCAAAGGCATCAATTCTGCTTCTATCATCCCTAGTCATTGTCCAGCTCTCTGATGCATAGCAAGTGATTGAAAAGACTATGGCCTGTATCAGACATACCTTAGTCTTCAGACTGACATCATTGCTCTTCATTACTTTGAGAAATCTCTAACCACAGACTTTGTTGTGATCCACACAGTCAAATGCCTTTGCATAATCAATGAAACACAGATAGACATTCCTCTGGTTCTCTCTGCTTTCAGCCATTATGCATCTAACATTAGGTACAGTATCCTTAGTACTACTAGCCCTTCTAAAGCCAGCCTATACTTCTGGTAGTTCTCTGTTGATGTGTTCTTCCAGTCATTTTTGGATAATCTTCAGCAGAATTCTGCTTGCATGTGATATTAATGATATTGTTCCTTAATTTCCACACTCTGTCAGATCACCTTTCTTTGGTACAAGAGGAAAGTCTATCTGAGTTTTATTGACTATGCAAAGTCATTTCAGTCTGTGGATCACAGCACAGTGTGGCTAACTGAGAAGAATGGGAATTCTAGAATACTTGCTTGTGCTATGCAAAACCTACCTATACTTGGACCAGGAGGCAGTTGTCAGAACAGAGCAAGGAAAACTTCATGGTTTAAAATTGGGAGGGGTGTATACACTAGGGAAGTGTCCTATTTCCATACCTTTTCAATCTATATGCAGAACAGCTCATCTGGGAGGCTGGGCTCTATGAGGAGGCATGTGAGGTCAGGATTAAAGGAAGATTCATCAACAAGCTCTGTTATGCAGATAACACAACCCTTGCTTGTTAAAACTGAGGAGGATCTGAAGCACTTGCTGCAGAAGGTCAAGGACTGCAGCCTTAAATATGAGTTGAAACTTAACATCAAGAAAACAAAGATTCTCACCACTGGGCTAATTGGCAGCATCAAGCTAGATGGCGAAGGGATTGAGATTGTTCACAGCTTCCGTTTGCTTGGCTCCACAACATTCTTGGTAACCAGCAGCCTGGAAAGTAAAAGATTAATTCCATTGGGAAAATCTGCTGTCAAGGACCTCTCCAGAGTACTGAAGAACAATGATGTCAGCCTGGAGACTAAGATAAGCCTGATCCAGGTCATGGTCTTCACAATTATTTGCTATGCATTAGAGAGATGGACAATGACTAAGGGTGAGAAGGAGAATTGATGTCTTTGAGCTGTGGTGCTGGAGAATAGTAGTGAATATCCTATGGACTGCTAAGAGAACAAACAGGTTCATTGTAGAGAGGGTGAAATCAGGCTGGTCCTTGGAGGCAAGGATTCTGAAGCTTCGTCTGACAATTTGGGCATATTACAAGGAGGGATCAGTCCTTGTAGAGAGACATCATGCTTGGAAGTGTGGAGGGACAGTACAAGAGAGGAAGACCCTCAATGAGTTGGATTGTCTCAATGACTGGGGTAATGAGAGTAGGTATGTTAAAGACAATAAGTTTGGTTCAGGATAGATTAGGGTTCACAGCTGTTGTACATAGGGTCACTATGAGACACAAGCAACTCAACAGCACAACAGAGCTCTGGTGGCCTAATAGTAAGAATCTGCACTACGATCACAAAGCCATGTGGTTAAAAATCCACCAGCTGCTCTGAGAAAGAAGAATGAACAATATTCCTCCTGTGTGATCACTGTGTCTAAAAACCCATTGGAGGGTCACCTATGGTTCAATCCTGACTTGATAGTATACAACAACAACAAATGTTCTAAAAGAATATCTTACTTGGAAAGGTAGAAGGTCAGCAAAAGAGAAGACCCTCAATGAGTTGGATTGACCCAGTGACTACAGAAATGGGTTCTAGTGTGTCAGAGTTGATGAGGATGGCACACAGGATAGGGCAAGTTTCAGATACATTGTTCATAAGGGCACTGTGAATTAAAGCCACCTAGCAACAACAAAAACAAATTGATATAGTATTTTATATATGGGTATTTACTTAATAAGCAGATCATATGCAAGTTAAGGAATGGGAGGATAAAGAGACAGATACCTAACTTTCATGGAGCCTGAAGTAAACATTAAATAACTGCTGCTATTGTGATGTACTGAAGGTCCAACTTGTAACTGACCTTTCAATGAGTTTGCAAAGGTGATAAATAGCATAAGAGGAGATTGCTGATCCTTCTTTCATGAAGCAGCTGGTGTATTAGAACCATGCGACTTTGAGTTGGCAGCACAACTCCTTACCGGTAGGCTGCCAGAGCTTCTGAAATAAACATGAGACAATCAGGAGAAAAATATTTATGAAACAGCAAATACATGTCAGACTCTATATATTCAGGATAAGTTCACTATAAATATGAATGCTTAGTATATGTGAGACCTTGATTCAGACAATTACAGGGTACCCACACCACCTCTATTCTTGAAACACAAATTGTTGAAGCAAGTGCCCTGACATCTTATCCAAAGCCATACTGTTGTTAATGTCATGTACAGTAGTTGACTCTGACTCATAGTGACCATTTGAACTGCAACTATGAATGAACCTACCATGAGCCAATCTCACCATCTGATCCCATTGCCACAGTCACTGTGTCAATCCATCTCATTCAGGATGCGCTGACTCAACAACCTTCCAATTATGATGCTTTTCTCCAATTACTGATCCCTATTGGCAACATGCCCAAAGTATGTGAGGGTGAGCTTCAAAATCCTTTTCTCCAAGGAACTGCCTGGTTTTACCCTCTTTAGGATAGACCCATTTGTTCTCTTGGCAGTCCATGTTATGTATGTTCAATACTCTTCTCCAGCACCACAGCTCCAATCTATCAATTTTTCAGTCATCTTTATTCATTTCTAGCTCTCAGATGCATTAGCAAACAATTAAGAAGACCATGGCCTGGATAAGGCACACCTTAATCTCTAGACTGACATTGTTTTGTTGCTCTTGACACTTTAGAGAGGTCCTTAACAACAGATTTTCTCAATGCAATTTGTTTCAAGAGTGTTGACGACTTTTCCTCCAATCCTGATGCCACAATCTTCTCCAAAAAAATCAAACCTCTTGAATGAGCTGCTCAGCGTATAGATTGAAAAGGTGCGGAGAAAGGATGCATCTCTGATACATTCCTTTCTTGATTTTTAACCATGCAATGTTTCCTTGTTCTGTTTGGACAACAGCTTCTTGGTCTAGGCAAAGGTTTTGCATGAAAATATTCAAGTGTCCTGAGATTCTTATTCTTGTCAATGGTAGCCACAATTTGTTGTGATCCACAAAATCAAATGTCTTTGCATAGTAGATAAAATACAAATAGACATTTTTCTGGTTTTCTCTGCTTTTAGTCAAGATTCATCTGTCATCAGCCATGGTATCTGTAGTCCTATGACTTCTTCTGAATATAGAAGCTGGAATTTCTGGAAGTTTCCTGTCACAATAATTCTCAAGATATTTTTACATTGTCTTCAGTAAGATTTTACTCGCCTGTAATAATCATTGTAAATTATGTTGGATCATTTAGTTCCCCTTTAAATGAGGCATAAATAAAAATCTTTGTCTATTGCTTGACTGAGTAGCTTTCTTCCAGGTTTCTTGAGAAAAAGTGAAACACTTTAACTGATATTCCATTAATTCTTGGATTCTAGTTTCCTCCAATGCCTTCAGTGCAGCTTAGACTACTTCATTCAAAACCATTGATTCTTTATTATATGAAACTTCCTGAAATGTTTGATCATTGACCATTTCTTTTTTGTGCGGTGACTTTGTACTTTTGCATTTGTATTTTCCCCTGTCTTCTTTATGTGCCTTTCAATATTTTTTCCTCTGAAGTCCTTCGGAAATGCAAACCAAGTCTTCACTCTTTTCTTTAGGTTTTTCAGCTTGGGGAATAGTGAGCATGGTCTCCTCTTTTTTTTATCCTTGGTCTAGGTCTATGCACATTTCATTATAACACTTTGCCCTGTTTTCTCCTGTTACCCTTTAAATCTTCTGTTCCCTCTCTTCATCAATTCTTTCTTTCCTCACAGCTTCTCTAGATTCAAGAGCAAGTTTCAAAGTCTCTTCTGATATTAATTTTGGTCTCCCCTTTTTAAAATTACTTTTTGCTTCCTTCATGCATCTGTCTTTGATATCACCCCACAATTTGTTTGGTCTCCAGTCATTAGTGTTCAAGGCATCAGATATATTCTTGAAATGCTTTCTAAATCAACATGAGTTAAAATTTAGGTATGAAATTGTATTTTGGCTCCCATGGACTTGTTTCCATTATCTTCATCTTCAAATATTTGCATAGGAATAACTGATGTTCTATTCCACTGTCAGTCGCTGGCCTTGTGCGCAGTGATAATATTGACATTCTACACTCTCTTTGTACAGATCTAGTTGATTAAATTCCTATGTACTCCATCAGAGAAGATCTATGTGATTAGAGAAATTTATGTTTTTTTAAAAGTTATTTGCAATGAATATTAGGTGGTTGTACAACATTCTGTCACTAGATCTCTGGCCTTATTTCTATCACCAAGGTCATATTTTCTGAGCTTTCTTCTTTGTTTCCAACTTGTATTCCAAATGTTGGTTATTAATACATTTTTATTACATGTTTGGTCAATTTCAGACTGTAAGAGTTGTTAGAAATCTTTCTTTTCATCATCTTTCACTTGGGTGGCCTCCTCACACACAGATTGTCATGAACCCATGGACTCATACAAGATGGGATCTGAGAGCTCTCTATAATCTCCTTGATTAGCTAACACCTTTCTCCCAGAAGTGCATCTGCTACCTTAATCTTATCTTTCCAAAATTATATCTTCAGTCTCAAACTTATTTTGGATCTGAAGGCTGAATACCACCTCTGGAGCAGATCTAGAAGAGACTTATCTGGACCTTGGAATTTTCACATTACATCAGCAATGTGAGACAGTAAGTCACAAAACTTAGCAGAAGCTCTGTGGGAATTATCTTCCCTCAGTACTGCCTCAAGCAAAAATCTTTCTCTGAGGTTGTAACATGGGATTTGGACTTACATCCTATTAAATAAGAGATAGACAACAACATGAGGGACCAGTAACAATGTGTGGTGCAAAACATTGCAGAAGTGACTTGTGATCATATTAAGAGGTGGCTGGGGAAGAGAGGGTTTGATCAAGTAGCCAAGTGTGCAAGGAATGGGGATGTAATAGGGAAGGGGAAGAGCCAAGTCACACATGCTTGGGTTGGGGAGTGAGGGGCATAAATGTATCGTATTGGTTATATTTGTAAGGGAAGTGTCTTTCCTCTACTAGGTAAAGATGGCTTGTCTGTCAGATAAATTAGACTGACCAGGAAGAGGAATCTTTCATCCACTTCCTAAATACAGCAGGCTTTCAAAAGCCCTACGTACAGCAGAGAACACTTAGACTAATAGATATGGCAATTGAAGCTCAAATTTGGAAACACAAAGAAGGAGAAACAGTTCTAAGAAGAAATTAACAAGAAACATCAATGTAGGAAAACTAGACATTGTTAAGAAAGAAATGATATTACACTTGATATTAGCCAAAAGGCCGAGAAGCGATAAGAACTGATATTAATGTAAAGAAATGATATTATCAAAATGAGATGGATTAGCATGGGACATTTTTAATCCCATGATCATATGATCTAGTATGCTAGAGATGAAAAGGTGAAGAATAACAGGGTCACTTTCACTTAAAAAGGCCATTTCTAGATCCATCTTGAGATACAATATTGTGAGTGACAAGATAATTTCCATATGCACACAAGAAGACTTGTTAACACCACTATCATTCAAATTTATGCACCCACAACCAGAGCCAAAGAAGAAGAAACAGATGATTTTTATCAACTGTTGCAATCAGAAATCTATCGAACATGTAACCAAGATACATTTACAATAATGGGTTACTGGAATGCAAAAGCTGGCAACCAGGAAGAAAGATCAGTAGCAGGAAAATATGGACTTGGTGACAGAAATTAAGCTGGGGATAGAATGATAGAATTCTGTACAATCAATGATTTATTCATAGCAAGTATCTTTTATAAGAAACATAATATAAGCTATACACATGGATTTCACCTGATGGGATACACAAGAATATGATCAATTACATCTGTGGAAGGAACCATTGGAGAAATTCAAGCTGTGAAAACTAGGCCAGGTGCTCATTGTGGAATAGACCATCTATTGCTCATAAGCAAATTCAAATTAAAGTTAAAGAAGGTTAAATCATATCCACAAGAGTAAAAATTTGACCTTGAGTCTATCCCGGATGAATTGAAAAACCAACTCAAGAATAGGTTTGAGGGCTTGAACACTAATGAACAAAGACCAGATAAGCTGTGTGAAGATATCAAGAATATTGTTCATGAAGAATGTAAAAAAAGTCATTACAAAGAAGAAAGAAGAAGACCAAAATGGATGTTAGAAAAGACTCTGACTAAAGAAATGGAAAAATGTGCCCTGTTCATGGATAGGAAGACTCAATGTGGTGAAAATGACAATCCTACCAAAGGCATTTATGTGTTCACTACAATCCCAATCCAGATACCAAATTCATTTTTCAAGGAGATTGAAAGGGAAAATATCAAATTTATTTGGAGAGACAAGAGACCCTGAATAAGCAAAACACTTCTGAGAAACAAAAATGATAGCACTCCCTGACCTCAAAACCTACTACACAGCAGTGGTAACCAAAATAGCATGGTACTGGTACAATGACAGACACACAGGCCAATGGAACAGAATTGAGAACCCAGAAAAAGACTCAGATATCTATGGTCAACTCATATTCGACAAGGAAATCAAAGATATTAAATGGGGAAATGAAAACCTCTTCAACAAATGGTGCTAGCAAAACTGAACTTCCACCTGCATAAAGCTGAAACAGGATCCACATCTCACACCATACACAAAAATTAACTCAAGGTGGATCAGAGACCTGGGAAGGAAGCCCCAAAACATAAAATTCATAAGATGCAAAGGGGGATCAAGCTTAGAAATGCTAGTTCAAGATATAAAGAGACTGCCAACTACAACCAGAAATGCACAATCTAAAGAGCATATAATTGAAGCATGGGACCTTCTAAAAATTAAATCTCTGTGCACATCAAAAACTTTTTCCAACAGTGTGTGTGTGTGTGGGGGGGAACCCAACAAAAAAACCTGCAAACTGGGAACAAACATTTGGTAATACCATCTCAGACAAGAGTCTTATAATAAAAGCTTACAGAATACTCCTGCCCACCCCCAAGAAAAAGACTGATAATGCAATTTAAAAATGGGCAAAGACATGGAAAGAATTTTCACAGAGGAAGATATTAGAATGGCAAACAGACACATGAAGAAATGCTTCAAATCACTGGCAATAAGAGAGATGCAAATCAAATCCACAATGAGGTACCACCACACTTCAGTAGGAGTGGCAAAGTTTAACAGGGCAGCAGGTAATAGATGTTGGAGAGAATGTGGATAGAAAGGAGCTCTTAGACATTGTGGGATTGTAAAATGGTGCAACCATTCTGGAAGGCAGTTTGGCGCCTCCTCAAAAAGATGAACACAGAAATTTCATATGACCCAGCTATTCCACTACTTGAGAATATCCTGAGAATATGAGAACTGAGGCACAAACAGATTTGTACACCAATGTTCATAGCAGCATTATTCACCATCTTAAGAACATGGAAAAAGCCCATGTGTCCAACTACAAACAAACGGATTGAGAAATTATGGTACATTCACACAATGGATTACTATGCAGCACACAGGAGAAATAACTTTGTAATTTATTACCTAACTTGGGAGGGACTGGAAAGCATTATGCTGAGTGAACTAACTCAGTCCCACAAGCATAAATATTGTATAAGACCTTTATTGTAGAATGAATATAAGGATCCAGGAGAAGTAGGATAGGCTGGAAGCAGAGGGATATGGATGTACAGGGGGGAAAGGGGATTAATCATTGGATTGTAATATTTGTTGGGGGGGGTGAGGAAAATTGAAAGAATTTGCTCGAATTTGTATTAGAATTTTGTAAATAAACTGGGGGGGGGGAAATACGATTGACTGTTGCACTAGAGAGCTGAGAAGTCAAGGCAAAGGGAAGAAATCAAGAGGTTAAGAAGGAGCTAAGTAGAACATTTCAAAGTAAGACTCAGGAAGACAAGGCAAAATATTTTAATGAAATGTGCAAGGAGCTGGAGTCAGAAAATCAAAAGGCCTGAACTTTCTCAGCATTTCTTAAGCTGAAAGAACTAAAGAATAAATTTAAGCCATGAGCTGCAAGGCTTAAGGATGCTATGGGCAGAATACTAAATGATTCTGGAAACATTAAAAGAAGAAGGAAGGTGTATACAGAGTCATTGTACCTGAAAGAATTGACTGACAGAAGAATGTCAAGAAACAACATATAATCAATAGACAACGGTGATGAAGGAGAAAGAAAGTTCAGGCTGCTCTGAAGGATTGATGTGATACAAATTGACATATTTTAGCAAATAGATGCTGCTCTGGATGTCGGCACTAGCAGCCAGGAAATTAGAAGACATATTGCCATGGGAAAGTCTGCTGTTAGGGACCTCTCCAAAGTACTGAAGACCAATGGTGTCTCTTTGGAGACTAAGGTGTGCCTGATACAGACCATGGT
>NW_006399820.1:522064-523131 GCF_000299155.1 Elephantulus edwardii | reverse complement strand
GGGTGGAGGGACAGCGCAAGAAGGGGAAGGCCCCCTATGAGGTGGACTGATTCAGAGTTTAGGGATGTTGTACATAGGGTTGCTATGAGTCGCAAGTGACTCAACAGCACATAACAGCAACAACAACTGGATATGCTCACCATGTCGTGCCAATAAATCTGGAGGACAACTACTTGGCCAATTGACTGTAAGAGATTCATATTTATTCCCATTCCAAAAAAAAGGGTGACCTGAGAAAGTGTGGAAATTATCAAACAATACCACTAATATCACACACTAGCAAAATCCTGCTGAAGATTATCCGGAAACGACTCGAACAGTACATTGACAGCGAACTATCATAAACACAAGCTGGGTTTAGACAAAGTCATGGCACCAGAGACATTATTGTCAATGTTAGATAGATCTTGGCAGAAAGGTGAGAGTACCAGAATGTCTATCCGTGTTTCATTGACTATGCAAAGGCATTTGACTGTGTGGATCACAACTAATCGTGGCTAACCTTGAGGAAAATAGGAATCCAAGAACACTTAATTGTGTTTATGTGAAACCTATAGTTGGACCGAGAAGCAGTCCTCAGAACAGAGCAAGAAAACTCTTCATGGTTCAAAATCAGGAAAGGAGTGCATCAGGGATGTATCCTATCCCCACACCTTTTCAATCTGCATGCAGAGTAGATCATTCAGGAAGCAGAGCTTTATGAGGAAGAATGTGGCATCAAGACTGGAGGAAGACTCATCAACAATCTATGATATGCAGATGACACAATCTTGCTTGCTGAAATTGAAGAGGACCTGACGTATTTGCTGCAGAGCAAAGACTGTAATCTTCAATATGGATTGAAGCTCAAAATAAAAAAGAGTCTCACCATGGGGCCAATTGACAGCACCATGACAGATGGAGAAGAGACAGAGGCTGTTATCAATTACAGTTTGCTCGGATACACAATTAACACTCTTAACACCTGCAAATAGAAAAATCAAAAGGTGAATTACATTGGGAAAATCTGCAGTTATGTACTTCTCCAGAGTGCTGATGAGCAACGATGTCAGTCTAGAGACAAAGGG
>NW_006399820.1:499192-510260 GCF_000299155.1 Elephantulus edwardii | reverse complement strand
TCTTCCTTTGTATTTCCATACTTGAAAACTCAACCTCCTTTGCCCTTTCTGTTATCTACATCATAGTGACCCAATGAATCCTGAAATACTAAATCCTAAATCCTAATCCTAATCCTAAATCCTGTTTAATCCTGTGTCATCCTCACAATCTCTGACATGCTCAAGGCCGTTTCTGTAGTCACTGTGTCAATTTATCTAGTTGAGGGCCTTAGAGCTTCCCTAATTAGGTAATTAAGATCCAGTAAATATATTGCTGAGTCTTTGAGATTTTCCATATATAAGATTATATATCATCTGCAAACTAAGATTGTTTTACTTCCTCTTTGTCAATTTGGATGTATATTTTTTTAATCTTACTTTATTTCTCTAGTGTGTCAGGAAGTATGAAGATGGTACAGGATAGGATGGGGTTTGGATCTGCTGTTCATGGGATCGCTATGGGTCCTACCTGACTCAAAACATCTAACAAAAACAACAACAATCTTATTACTCTAGCAAAGACTTCCAATATCATACTGAATGAGAGTAGTAATAAAGGACATCTTTGTCTAGTTCCCATTGACAAAGAGAATATCTTCAATCCCTTTTAACTAAGACTGATAGTAGTCTCTGGTTTTTGTATACATGCTTTTAATTGTTACAGAGCTTTATTTTTTTAAATCAAGAAATGGTATTGAATTTTGTCAAATCTCTGTTCTGAATTGATTGTTATGATCATATAATCTTTTCTTTATTTTCTTGATGTGATAAATTACACTGTCTTTCTAAAATTGAACCATTCTTGCATAATTTATACTGGATTCTACTGGCTAGGATTTTATTGAGAATGTTTCCATTAATGAACATAGATGAGAGATATTTATTTATTTATAAACTTACCCCAGAAATTAGTAAAATAGTATTTGACTGGCTTTCATATCAAGGTTATACTTGTTTCATAGAATGAATTTTAGAATATTCCATCATTTCTCATATTTTGAAATCATTTTAGTAGAATTAATGCCAGCTCTTCCATGAATATTTGTATCATTTGCTGATGAAGTCTTCTAGGTTAGGAAATCTTATGGCTGGTAGCTTTTAATGACCTTAAAAGCTTGATTTTAAGTCTCCTTTACAACAAATGGAATCATAATTTAAAAAGTATTAACCTTACTGTGGAAAAACATGGTAAACCCTATCATAATCAAATGATGAAGACTATTAAAACTTAACATTATCAATTATATTATGTGACTAACATGTGCCCTCTGATATGATGTGATAAGCAATTTTCTCATGTGGGACTTAGAGCCTCAGAAACTTGCTGAAAGATCAGTTGTGAGTCAGTTCAGACAAAGCATATCCTCCCTGGTAGGATGTGATAAGAACCAATCTTCATTCTTTCCCAGAAATAATAATTTTAAGCTAATGGAGATAAAAATATACGAACTTCAATTATAAAACATTCTATAGTTACCTGGTCGTTACCGTTCAAGATTACTAAGGTCATGATAATTTTGGAGAGACTGAAAAGCTGCCACTAACCAGAGAAGACTGAAGAAACATGACTAAGAAGGACCTTCATAAATATGGATGACAGTAGTGGTCTACTTCTTGATCCAGGAGCTAGTTATGAGTATGTCAGTTTGTGAAAATTTAGCTTATTGATAAATGTGATGTCTATATACAAATTAACTTCCGTAAAAAAGAATAAATTTCTGAAATTTTCAGCTATAGAATTGCTATTAACTGACCTCCAAATGTTCTACAGATAAGCATTTATGTGACCTTGATATTATACATTTTGAATAAATAATATATGCAGGTATGTTTTCGTTTGCACTGGAGTGTGTTCACATGGCATGAAATACAAAACTTACAAAATAAACAGTGAAAAGCAAGCAAGCAACCAAAAACAGAGACAGAAAGGAAATTTCTTACTTGAGCTCACTGATTTTTTTCCCTTTTGAAATAAATGAAAGTTATGCTTTCTGTGTATCCTTTCAGACTAATTTGGTTATTGCCATTCCTTTTTTTATTGAGATTTTAATGAAAATTTATAAAGAACTTGGGTTTCCAATCGTTCATTGTTGCACATTTACCTTCTTGTCTGCTACCCCCACCCCAGATTGCTTTTCTTTGGGAAAACTTTCTTTCATTGTTATACAATCCCCCTACCCCGACCACTTTACTAGCCAGCTCTTGTTCTGGACTCTTGTCACGCCAATAATATTTATATATTCTTTGTATACAGTTCTCTCCCTTACCTATTTCAATGCTGTGTAGATTATATATCTCCTCTTTTCTTAGTTTACCCCAGCCCCCATGTCAGTTCTGTTTTGTAACAGTGACATTATGCCATAATTGTCTTTTTTGTGGTTTAGATATTTCACTCGGCATAATGACCTCCAGATTTATTCACTTTGTATAAAATTCAAGAGTTCCTTGTTTTTCAATGCAGGATAGTATTCCATTGTGTGGAATATACCACAGCTTCTCTATCCATTCATTTGTTGATGGGCACTTGGGTTGTTTTCAACTATTTGCTACTGTGAGCAAAGCGGCAGTAAATATGGGTGTGCATATATCAGGTTGGCTGGCAGTTACTATTTCTTTAGGGTATATTCCCAGTAGTGGAATTGCTGGGTCAAATGGCATTTCTAGTTCCAACTTTTTGAGAAAGCACAATACTGCCTCCCATAGTGGTTGCACCATTTTACACTCTCATCTTTTTTAACAGAATATTGGTATGCTGACTCTTCATAAATAAATACCACACACACTTTCATCATTTTATTACTACTAAGATAAATTTAGGGGAAAGGAGGAATTCTCAATATTCATCATAATACTTTACATTTTCTAATTATTTCTATTTCTCATATAGATGTTTTTATTTTATTTTTTATTCTTCAAATGGCTCCACAGAAGAAAGATGAGCAGTCTCCTTTCGTTAAGTTTTACAGCTTTGGAAATCCAAGGTAGTGTCACTGTATGTGAGAATTAACTCAATGACAGTGAGGGGTTTTTTAGTTTGTTTTTAATTTGTTTAGAAAAGGCAGTACAGATTTAGAGACAAGTACTGTACTTGAAAATGTTTTCTTTCTCTTAGGCCATAAAAGATTGTCTTGAGCAGCAATCTTGACATATTTGCCCAGTTATTACCATTCAAAATATTATCACACATCCACTTTATGTCAGATTATGTTTTAAGAAATTAATTGTGTAGAAAACTAAAAAAAAAAAATACACAGAGATACAATCAACACTGAACTGATAACAAGAAGAATGAGAATAAAGGAATTAATCATAGAGTCACACAATTTGATAGGGGTGGTGGTGAAGGAAATGAGAAAGATCCGGTGTGAAAGACAATGTATAAAAACTCTGTAAATAAACCAGTATTAAAAAAAAAAGAATAAGAATGAAGAGAGAGGGGAGTAAAAATTGCTAAATAGATAAATTGGATGAAGACAAAGGTAATACACAATGAGAAGTTTATTGCAAACTCACAATAACTTGCCAACAAGTCAGAATCCATCACAGCCAACTCTTCAAGTGGATTTTCAAATGCTGCAAACCACACAAGAGATTTGTCCACCTTTTTGCCACAGAACAGCTAGTGGATTCAAAACATCTGCCTTAGGGTTGTTGTTGTGTTTTTATGTGCCATTGAGTCACCTGCGACTCATAGCAACCCTAAACCCTGCTCTGTCCTGTCTCTGTCCTCACAGTCTCTGACACATCTACCTCAATTACCCCGCCACTATATCAATCCACCTCAAAAAGGATCTTCTTCTCCTACACTGTCTGTCCATGCTCCCCAGCATGACGTGCTTCTCCAAGGACTGGTCCCTCCTTACAGCTTGTCCAAAGTATGTCAGACGAAGCTTAGGAATCCTTGCTTCCAAGGAACAGCCTGGTTAACCCTCTCCAGGATGAATCTGCTCATTTTCTTAGCAGTACCTGGTATATTCAATACTCATCTCCAGCACCTCAGTTCAAAGGCATCAACTCTCCTTGTATCCTCCCTAGTTATTGTCCAGCTCTCTGATGCATAGCAAGTGATTGCAAAGACCATGGCCTGTGTCAGGCGCACCTTAGCCTCCAGTCTCACATTGTTGCTTTCCAGTACTTTAGAGAGGTCTCTAACCATAGACTTTCCCATCATAATACGTCTTTTATTTTCCTGGCTGCTGGTGCCAAGAGTGTTGACTAGAGCCAAGCAAACCAAAACTGTGAACAATCTCAATCTCTTCACCATTCATCCTGTGCTGCCAATTGACCCAGCGGTGAGAATCTTTGCATTTTTTATATTGAGCCTCAATCCATATTGAAGGCTGCAGCAAGCAGGGTTGTGTCATCTGCATAACGAAAATTGTGGATGAATCTTCCACCAATCCTGATGCCACACATACAGCCCAGCCTCCGAGATAATGTGTTCTGCATATAGGCTGAAAAGGTATGGAGGTAGGACACATCCCTGGTGTACACTCTTCCCAATTTGAACCATGCAGGTTTCCTTGCCCTGTTCTGACGACTGCCTCCTGGTCCAAGTACAAGTTTCACATTAGCACAATCTAGTGTTCTAGGGATTCACATTATTCTCAGAGTTAGCCACAGTTTGTCATGATCCACACTGTCAAACACCTTTGCATAATCAATGAAACACAGATATACATTCCTTTAGTACTCCCTGCTTTCAGCCAAGACCCATCTAACATTAGCTATAATATCCCTAATACCACAGTAGGCACCAAAAAAAAATCTTTACTCCCAGGCTACCAGCACTCCACAGGGTTTGATTGTTTTTGGTTTGTACCACCAAGTTGGAACCAAACCATAGCTGACCCTCCAGTGAGTTTTCAAAGACAATTAATCCCACGGGATAAAATTACCCTTCCTTCTCCCCTGAAATGTTGGTGCATATATCTGAATGATAATGGTATTCACTGGGCTTCCTTGTATGTGTATGGATATTATCCTGTCACTCACAATATTGTCCTTCAAGACGGATCTAGAAATGGCTTTTCTAACTATGAAAGCAACCCCATTTTTCCTCACCTTTCCAGTGAATACCGCTATCATTCAGATATATGCACTAACAACCAGAGCCAAAGAAGAGGAAATAGAAGATTTCTACCAACTTTTACAGTCGGAGATGGATCGAACATGCAATCAAGATGCATTGATAATAATGAGTGACTGGAATGCAAAAGTTGGGAACAGAGAAGAAGATTCAGTATTTGGAAAACATGAACTCAGTGATAGAAATGTTGTTGGAGATAGAATGATTGGATTTTGCACAATGACTTATTGATTGCAAAAATATTTTTTAAGAGACATAAACACAGGTTATACACATGGATCTCACCTGATGGTAGGCATAGGAATCAGATTGACTACATCTGTGGAAAGAACCGCTGGAGAAGCTCAATATCAACTGTTAAAACTAAGCCAGGAGCTGATTGTGGAACAGACAACGAGCTACTCATATGCAAGTTCAAACTGAAGCTGGGGACAATTAAACCGAATCCCTGGGAACTAAAATGTGACTTTGAGCCTATCCCACCTGAATTTCAGAACCATCTCAGGAACAGGTTTGAGGCCTTGAATGCTAATGAACAAAGACTAGATGGGTTGTGGGAGTATATCAAGGTTATCATGCAAGAAGGGTACAAACATTCATTACAAAGACAGAGGAGGAAGAAAAGACCAAAATGGATGTCAGAAGAAACTCTGAATATTGCACTGGAGCACGGGGAAGCCAAAGCACAAGGAAGAATTCAATATACTAAAGGGCTGAACAGAAGATTTCAAAAGGCAGTGCAGAATAACAAAGTAAAATATTACAATGAAATGTGCAAGGAGCTGGAGTATGAAAAGTTGGGAACAAAAGGGCCAAACTCACTCAGCATTTCTTAAACTCAAGAAACTGAAGAAAAAAATTCAAACCTTGAGCTGCTATAATCAAGGATGTTTTAGACAGAATATTAAATGATTCACGAAGTATTAAAAGAAGATGGAAAGAATATACTGAGTCACTATATTGAAAGGAATTAGCAAACACAGAAGAATTTAAATTCAAGCTGCTTTGAAGGAAATAGCAAAAAATAAGACCCCAGGAATAGATGGTATACCAACTGATATATTTCAGCTAACAGATGCTGCCCTGGATGTGCTCACCAAGTTGTGCCAAGAAATCTGGAGAACAACCACTTCGCCAACTGACTGGAAGAGATTTATATTGTTCCCATCCTAAAGAAGGGTGACCCAACAGAGTGTGGAAACTATAGAACAAGATCATTGATTTCACATGCAAGCACGATTCTACTGAAGATTATCCAAAAATGACTGGAACAGCACATCAGCAGAAAACTGCCAGAAGTCCAGGCTGGATTTAGAAGGGGTTGTGGTACTAGGGATATTGTAGCTAATGTTAGATGGATCTTAGCTGAAAGCAGGGAGTACCAGAGGAATGTCTGTGTTTCATTGATTATGCAAAGGTGTTTGACAGTGCAACTCTGAGATGAATGGGAATCCCAGAACACTTGACCGTGCTAATGTGAAACCTATGCTTGGACCAGGAGGCAGTCGTCAGAACAGAGCAAGGAAACCTGCATGGTTCAAAATTGGGAAGAGTGTACGCCAGGTATGTGTCCTGTCTACATACCTTTTCCACCTGTATACAGAGCAGACTATCCAAGAGGCTGGGCTCTATGAGGAGAAATGAGGCATCAGGATTCGTGGAAGATCTATCAACAATCTGTGTTATGCAGATGACACAACCCTGCTTGCTGAAACTGAGAAGGAACGGAAGCGCTTGCTGCAGAGGTTCAATATGGATTGAGGCTCAATATCAAGAAGACAAAGATTCTCACCACTGAACCAATTGGCAGCATCAGGATGGATGGTGAAGAGATTGAGATTGTTCACAGCTTTAGTTTGCTTGGCTCCATGGTCAACACTGTTGGCACCAGTAGGCAGGAAATTAGAAGAAGTATTGCTCTGGGAAAGTCTACTGTTAGGGACCTCTCCAAAGTACTGAAGAGCAATGGTGTCTCTCTGGAGACTAAGGTGCATCTGATACAGGCCCTGGTCTTTGCAATCACTTGGTATGCATCAGAGCAATCACTTGTTATGCATCAGAGAGTTGGACAATGACTAGGGAGGATAGAAGGAGAATTGATGCCTTTGAGCTGTGGTGCTGGAGAAGAGTATTGAGGGTACCATGGAATGCTAGGAAAACAAACAGATTCACACTGGAAAGGGTTAAACCGGGTGGCTCCCTGGAGGCCAGGATTCTGAGGCTTCATCTAACAACATACTTTGAAGATGTTGTAAGGAGGGACCGATCCTTGGAGAGGGACATCATGCTTGGTAGGTGGATGGACAGTGCAGGAGGGGAAGGCCCTCTATGAGGTGGATTGATTTGGTGACCGGAATAATTGGGTTGGGTGTATCGGAGACAGTGAGTTTAGCACAGGACAGAGCAAAGTTTAGGGCTGTTGTACATAGAGCCGCTATGAGTTGCAAGCGACTCGATGGCACATAACAACAACAACCTTCTCCCCTGGAGCAACTGATGGATTTGAAACACATACCTTCAGGATTGTAGTGCAGCTTCTTACCAGTAGGCCACCAGAGATCTCTAGGTCTTGATCAGACATAGTAATTAGCTAACAAAATTAATAAATGACAATTAATATTACAAAATGAAATGTCTATGAATGTTTGTAGGAAAAACCAATATGATTTGTAAACTTCCACACAAATGGAAATTCTTAGAAAAAGTAAGACGTAAGATTAAGAAGTCATTAGAACACTAACCCCTAGGATGGCCTAGTGATTCTTTACTGCAATCTCGAAGGCACACAGTTCAAAACCACTAGCGGCTCATCGAAAGAAGGCTAGGCAATCTGTTCTCACACAAAAACTTTCCCTGAAAACCTGCTAGAGGGTCAGCTGTGACTCAGTTCTCCCTGGAAGGTACACAATAACAAATAAAATAAATGTGCTATACTTTTATTTGTAAGATGTGACAAGATCTTTATAGGGTGATTGATTATTATTGATTCAACATTTGGGTTTCCTCAGGAAACTTGTATGTACACAAATGTTTTCCACGTGTAAATATAAAGAAAATAATATGCTACTTTGGAATCAAAGGCTACTTATTTCAACTAGAGGAAGAGTCTTAAGAATTTGATAGCTACAAGAATTAAGATTTGTAGATGTATCTAGGCACGTGGTGTGGTAACAGTAAGTAATCTTATACTACTGAGTTCAGGTTGACTCATGCAGAATCCTACCCTGGATATATTATAGAATAGAAAGTTTCCATAGACTTTTCTTAGCTATAATCTTTATAGATAGGATGAGGCTGAGATTTGTTAATCTTAGGGTCACTATGATTTGTGTTAAACTAGATAGCATGTAACAACAATAATCTTTGTGTAGTTAGTAACTTGTGAGGTCTTGGCTTCCATATAATGCAACTGTGATGGTTCACCTAAGGAGCTAACAAAGACACTGGGGGAAAGAGGAAGCAGTAACGTCAAAGGCAGAAATGGTAAAACTGAAATAAAAGGATAAACCAAGAGAAAAGGTGACAAATTCTCTGAAATCCTTTCTGTGAAGCAATGGTGCAATGACCCTGGAATTACTGAGTGAGTCAGCAGCAGTGACTGATCCAGTGCCAAATTATATAATTAATTAATAAATAAAAAGCCCAGGGTCAAAGGTTTTCATAAATAAAACAGAGAGCAAATCCAGCCAGCTTCAGCTTGCCAGTTGGCATTAAAATACTGGGACCCAGGACACCTGGATATTATAGCTTCATATACAGAGCTTGTTCAGCTGGTTTGCTTCAGTGTCTTACCTAGAAATGCTGCTGCTGCTGCTGCTGCGTTAAGGCTAATGATAAATCAATAATCAATTCTCTTTTTCTTTTCTTTTTAACTCTTCATTATGAATTTTTACAAATTGAAGAATGAAAGTTTACAAAGTAGATCAATTTTCCACTCATCAATTCATCCACATTTCGTTTTGTGATCTTGACTGCAATCTCCAAAATGTAACATCCCTCATCCAATTCCCACTCTATGTTTCTTGTTTCCATTTCTCCCTCTTTTCCAATTATTTCTGCCTTCTAAACTTTGTCCTTGGGCAGACATTGCCTTTTTTTTTTTATGTGAGTGCACCGTCAAATCAGATCTGACTAGTACAGGAGGAGATTGTCCCTCCTTTCCCAGCAGAGCATCTGGTGGATTCAAACCGTGCACCTCTGGGATTGTAGTTGCAGCTCCTTGTCACTAGGCCACCAGAGCTCCCCTGACATTGCCTTTTGATCTCAAATGGTTGATTGTTCTAAGGTGTGTGTACTTCCAAAGGTTTTTTTTTTTGTTCACCTTATAGACCTGTTTGTTTGACTGAAAATTGAGCCATTGTAGTATGCTCTATTCCAGGCTTAATGAGTTCTACAGATACCTATTCAGCTAGTAAGTTCTGTATTTTATTATTATTTTGAGTTTTATGCCATATATTTCTTTTACTCAAGGGTTTATCTCTTACTCATTTTAGGAAATAAGAGTTAACCTGCAAGCAAAGTAAACATTCACCTTCTTGTACAAGTATACTTATTCACACTTGGAAAGCATGGAGGCTCTCTCTATCTGTTTCCACAAATATTTGAAGCAAGGGATACATCCTATCTTCGTACCTTTTTAATCAATATGGAGATCAGAAGGGGCAGGGGCAGTGCTGGGCTCTATGAAGAGGAATGTGGCATCAGGACAGGATCATTTACAACTTCCTTATGTATTTCCTTTTTTTGACAACCTTGCTTGCTGAAACTGAGGAGGACCTGAGGCATTTGCTGCAGAAGAAGGATTGCAACCTTCATTATGAATTGAAGCTCAATATCAAGAAAATAAAGATTCTCACCACTGGGCTTATTGGCATCATCATAATAGTGCAGAGATTGGGATTGTTAACAGCTTCAGTTTGCTTGACTCCACTACAAGCACAATTGGTACCAGCAGCCAGGAAATCAAAAGACTAATTGTATTGGGAGAATCTACTATCAGGAACCTCTCCAGAGTATTGGAGAGCACCATTGTCAGTCTAGAGACTAAGGTGTGCCTAATTCAGGCCATAGTCTTAAAAATTACATGGTATGCATCAAAAAGCTGGACAATGTCTAGGAATGGTAAAAGGACAATTGATGCCTTTGAGCTGTGGTGCTGGAGAAAAGTATTGAATATATCATGGACTGCTAAGAGAATAAACATTTATCCCAGAGAATGTGAAATCAGGCTGCTCTTTGGAGGCAAGGATTTTGAAGGCAAGGATGTATGGCATACTTTGGGCATGAACCAGTCTTTGGAGAGGGATATCATGCTTATAAGGGTAGAGGAATAGAAAAAGAGAGGAAGTCCCTCAATGAGATGAATTGACTTGTGACTGAGATAATGGAGGTAGGTGAGTCAGAGACCATAAGGTTGGCACAGAATATTCAGAGCTGTTGTACATAGGATCACAATGAGTCACAAGTGACTCGAGAGCACATAACAACAACAGCAAGGCAGTTATACTCTGTCCTACAAAGTTCTTATGAGTAAAAATCAAATGGTCAACAATGTGATCATGTACGTGGATTCATTTTAACTCAAGCTCACTTCTGTCAAATCAGTTCCAACTTATAGTGACATTCCATCATATTCCCAAGGCTATAAATCTTGACAGAAGACTATCACTTTTCACTTCTCAACATATGATGTATTTGAACTGCTAGCCTCTTAGTTAGCATCCTGGTATGTCATACATCATGTCAATAAATCCCCAAAAGCTCATTGTCCTACAGTTTTTCCCAACACAAGGAATTGGCAAAAAACAAAGCCCCAGGAAATGATAGCGTGCCAATTGACATGTTTCAACAAACAGATGCTGTTCTGGATGTGCCAGGCACTCTGGAGGACAACTACATAGCCAACTGACTGGAAGAGATCCATATTTATTCCCATAGCAAAAAACCAGTTTTAGTTTACTTGGTTCCACAGTCAACACTCTTGGTAACAGCAGCCAGGAA
>NW_006399820.1:497558-498112 GCF_000299155.1 Elephantulus edwardii | reverse complement strand
TATATATATAATTCAGGAAGTAGGGCTTTATGAGGAGGAGTGTGACATTAGAATTGGAGGAAGTCTCATCAACAATCTGTGTTATGCAGATGACACAACTTTTCTTGCTGAAATTGAGTAGGACCTGAGGTATGTGCTGCAATAAAGTCCACCATTGTAGACTTTAATAGGAATTGAAGCTCAATATAAAAAAGACAAAGATTCTCACCATTGGAAATTGGCAGAACCTTTATAGATGGAGAGAAGACTGAGATTGTTAGCAACTTCAGCTTGCTTGGTTCCACAATCAACACTCAGCAACAGAACTAAGGAAATCAAAAGATGGGTTGAGTTGAAAAAACTTACTGTCAAGGACCTCTCTAAAGTGCTAAAGAGCAATGATATTAGTCTGGAGACTAAGGTGTGCTTGATTTAAGTCGTGGTCTTTTATCCCCACCCCCACCCTGATTTCATATGTTATTTATTCAACAAATTAGGTTCTATGGATTGCTATGCATTTTTTTTTATATTTTAAAGGTAGAATACACACACACACACACACACACACACACACA
>NW_006399820.1:457151-497423 GCF_000299155.1 Elephantulus edwardii | reverse complement strand
CATAAATATATTTGCTTACAAAGTTTATATACATTGTGTTTCACACTAGTTTTCACTCATATTGTGTTTTATACATTCATTCCCATGCATTATGTTTTATAAAATTAATCATAATTGGACTATGCCTATCAATACTCTGTCTTTTCAGGTGCCCTCTGGATCCTTCTCATTTCTTTCCATCCACTAAAATGTGCACCCTTGTGGTTTTGCCCTTACCCATTCTCACTCCTCCACTCTCTCCCATTCCTCGCTTGGGTATAAAACAAATGATCTTCCAAGATAATAAATTGTCAAAACTGACTGAAGAAAATATAGAAACTCTTAGCCGACCAAGAACTGTGAAGGGAATTGAGAAATTTGTGGAAAACTCTCAAGACAGCTTTATGTCTACATAGTTTTACAAACCAATGAAACCAGCCCTTCAAATAAAATGTTGTTTGTTTGTTGTTGTTATGTGTCTTCAAGTCCAATGCAACTCATGCCAACCCTAAAGCTCTGAACACTGCCCTATCCTGAGCTAATCTCATTGTGTCTGACACACCTAACCTATTACTCCAGTTACAGTGTCAATCTGTCTCATTCAGAGCCAAACATAATGTCCGTTTCCAAGGATTGGTCTCTCTTGGCGGCATTCCCAATGTCACACAAAGCTTCAAAATTCTTATCTCAAAGGAGCAACCCCTGTTTGTTCTTTTGGCAGCCCATAATATGTTTAATACTCTTCTCCAACACCACAACTCAAAGGCATTGGTTCCTCTCCTACTATGGACATTGTCCAGATTTCTGATACATAGCAAGTTAATTCCAGAGACCATCACCTGGATCAGGAGCACCTTAGTCTCTAAATAGACATCCTTGCTCTTCTGCACTCTGACAGAAGTTTTTCCCCAAGGCAATTTGTCTTTATTTCCTGGTTGCTGGTGCCAAGAGTGTTGATTGTGGAACCGAGCAAGCTGAAATTGCTAACAATCTCAATCTCCATCGTGGTGCTGCCAATTCCTAATGGTGAGAATCTTTGTTTTCTTTATGTTGAACTTCAATCCATATTGAAGGCTGCAGTCCTTAACCTTCTGCAGCAAATACTTCAAGTCCTTCACAGTTTCAGCAAGCAAGGTTGTATCATCTAGAGCATAACACAGTTTGTTAATCAGTCTTCCTCCAATCCTGATGCCACATTCATCCTCATAAAATCCAGCCAAATAGTAATAGCAGTAATTAAAAAAATTATAATATCTGATTTTAGTCCCTTATTTCAATAAAGTAGAAGAGGAGAAGTATGAAAACCAGAAAGAAATAGAGACCAAAATCTTTTCCCAACTTTAGATCTCTTTGATCTGACTTCTCCCAAAGGGAGAGGGGAGACTCCAAAAGAATGAAATATTGGATTTTTTAAAGTATTTTTATCTTATGTACATAAAACTATACAAGTAATTTTACACTTTTAACAAAGTAAATATATAATTAGCACTTTTTTCAAGAAATAGGATATTATCAACAATTCAGGCATCTCACTTTATCCATACCCTCATTCGGTCATCACTCTAACTCTTGACCTTGGGAAATCATTAACTTGATTTTTAACAGGATAAGTTAATTTTGCCTCTATACAAACTTTTTAAAGAATATATCTTTTCCATTTTTTACTGAGATGTCTGTGTGATCAATTCAGGTATACTTTTTCTGAGTGTATATTCACATTTTGAAGTAAAATTTCCAAGTCTCTGAAATGTTTACACTTAGCTTAAGTAGATACATCTAGGTAGTCTCCCAAAGTTCTGATTTACACTCACATTTACTCACAAGAGTTCCAGTTACTCCACACTCTTGCCAGCATTTGTTGTCCTCCATCTTGCCTCATCGCAGCTGAATAGGACCAGCATTATTAATTGAAGTGAACAGTCAAATGTGTAGAGTTATCTCATTGTGGTTCAAACAACCATTTGTCCAATGACTAGTGAGATTAAATATCTTTTTATATTTTCTAACCACTAAGTGGCCATTTAGGCACACATTTTATAAAATTTCTTTTCAGATATTTTGCCCATTTCTTTATTGGATTGTCTTTTTCTTACTGATTTGTAGGTGTTCTTTATGCTTCTATTTACATGTCTCTTTTTTACTTGCTCAATTTGCATGCTAAGTAAATAACCCAAGAAGCTGGACTATATGAAGAAGAACATGCATCAGAATTAGAGGGAGATTAATAAACAACCTATGATACACAGATAACATAACCTTGCTTGCTGAAAATTAAGAGAACTTGAAGCACTAACTGGTGGAGTTCAAAGATTACAGACTTTGGTATGGCTTACAGCTCATTAAAAATAAAACTTAAATACTCGCAAATGAGGCAATAAATATCACCATGATAAACAGAGAACAGAGAATGAAGTTGTCAAAAGTTTCATTTTACTTACACCCACTATAAATGTCTTTTGAAGTACTAGTCAACAAATAAAATGAATGTGTAACTTTGGTAAAATTTGTTTCAAAAAGATATTTCTAAAGTGTTAAAAAAATCAAAGATGTCACTTTGAGGACTTGTTCTCATTGTTGTCATATTTCATCAAGTTACCTGGGACTCATAGCAACCCTATGCACAATTGCTCTGAACCTTGCCCTATTCTGAGCCAATCTCATAGTCTCCAACACACCTACACCCTTACCACAGTTACTGAGTTAATCCATCTCATGCAGGGTCTTCCTCTTTTGCATTGGCCCTCCAGCCTTCCATGCATGATGTTCTTTTTCCAGGAGTGGTCCCTCCTGGCAACATGCCCAAAGCATGTCACATGGGGCTTCAAAATCCTTGCCTTCAATGAGTAACTTGGCTCTACCCTTTCCAGGAGAGACATGTTTGTTCTCTTGGCAGTCCATGGTATGCTCAGTACTCTTCTAAGTGCACCTGATTCAAAGTATTGGGAGCTCTGGTGGCTTAATGGTAAGGAATTGTGCGGCCAACTAAAACGTACATGGTTCAAATCCACTAGTTGCTCTGCAGAAGAAAGATGGGTAATTTCTTCCTATGCAATTAATTGACTCTGAAAACTCACTGGAGGCTCAACTCTGAGTGAGTTCTGATTCAATAAAACACAGCAACAACTCAAATGAAAGTATTTTTAACCATTTCCGTATGGAGCTCTGTTAGCCTAGAATGTAAAGAGTCGTACTGCTAATACAAATGATACATCTCTGGCATGTAAAATCCACCGATGGCTCCACAAGAGGTTAAGTGTTCTTCTGTAGTGCTACTTACAGGTTCAGAAAATGCACTGGAGCTTCAGCTACAAGTAGATTTTTACTCAAAGACCAATCAGAGTTTCATATGCATGTGAAAGCAGGATAATTATGGGAAGATCGAAGAAGTGTTGATGTATTTTATTTATAGTGTTAATAAAGAATATCAAATAGTCTACCAGAAGAATAAACAAATCTGTTTCGGAAGAATTACAGTCATAATGTTCCTTAGAAGTGAGGATGGTGAGAAATTCTCACACTTACTTTTGACATGTCATCAGGACGGATCAGTTCCTGGAGAAGAGCATGTTATTTACTAAAATTGAGAGCCAATGATAAAGAAGGCCCCCAGAGAGATGGATTGACAGAATGACAACAATAAACTCCAAGTTAGCAATGATTGTGAGGATGGTACAGGACCAGACAGCATTTTGTACCCTTATAGGATCATTCACTATGAGCTGGTGCCCTTTTGACTGCACTTAACAAAAAATACCTAATAAAAAGTAAAATTAAAAGATAAGATAAATTGTCTTTTCAAGTCTGTCTCAACTTGTTTCAAGGAGTTCTCAATTTTGACTATAGGTTGGGCAATATCTGAAAATTAGTGCTAACTGGATCTCACCCTCAAACCAAAGTAGTCAGAATTTCTGGAAGGGAGTTACGTATCAGTACATTTTGAAGATAACCCAGGAAAATATAACACAAAGCTAGACTTGAGAACTGCTGAGTTTATGACCAAATGTGCAAATAAAAATGACAATTATAGTAGTACAAAAAAAAAAGGAAAAGTTTATGGTCAGTACTACACATCAGTTTATAACATAGCATCCTCAGAGTCGAGTGATGGTCTCCTTTCTGGCCCAATCCTGGATTTTTGCTTTTCCAAACCTGAGGTAGAAGACCAGACCAAACATGTTGACAGCTGCTGACAGAAAAAAGACTTTCCTCCATCCAGACTCAGAATTCTAGAGACAAAACAAAACCATAGAATCATTTTCTTTATCCCTAGATCCTTCTCTACCAATTAAGAAAATTATGTTTTGTCTATTGTAGCACTGACCACAAAGACTAGAAGGAAAAGCATACTTGTCACTAAACATCTGAAGTCAACAAAGATTGTCTTAGTCAACATTTGGTTGAAAATAAAATGGCTTTAACTTATATTACTGGTTTTCTAGAAATCTGGATCTCAACATTCATGAAAGTAATGAGTTATTTATATGAAGTTCTGCCTAAAATAGTATCTGATGATCTTACTTTAGTATTTTATTTTTGTTTACTTTTGGCTTGATTGTTAGCATCAATCACAGTAACCCCTTAAATGAAAACCTCAGTACAACCTGAGCTATATTTGTCTGCCTGTGTGATCTTCCTCACTAGGCCTAGAGTTCACACTGCTAGGATGTGCTAGCATGTTCATTTATAACATTATATTCACAGAGAATTCCTAGGGATATGATCAATAATTAACTCTGAAATTATATTATATATAGACATATCTAAAACAAACGAAAACTTTTCTATGTAATACTCATCAGTCTTTTTATCCTATCCTGTTCTGTCAACTTTCTCACCAACCTACTACACTCTGAGAAAGCTTCATTTCTATGTTACACACAGTATCACATAGCCTTTCTCTTTTAACCCAAAATTTATGACCTTGGGACATCTTGTATTTCTTTCCTTTTTTTTTTTTAAGTTGGAAATAACCTCAGAAGATTTTTCATCATGTTCCATTTCTGCCTGTCATCATTTTTCACCACTCCTGGATATGCATGATTTACTGTGATCATAACTGAGAATTTTTTCTTATGTTCTTTTCTATATCTCTAGGATATCATACATTCTGTCTTCTGTACTCAATCAGTTTAACAAATCTGACATATATAATCATTTTTGGAAATTGAGTTTATATATTTTTTTCCTTCATCTGAGAATGAAATTTTCTTAACCTGGGAAATGTGACCTACTACAGTTTGATTGAAAAGCCCTTGTGAATAACATAATTGTGTTACATACATGATTGTATTCTCCCATGAGACCATAGAGTCCCTGAGAATCGAAGGTCTTCAATGTCTCTAAAACAATATCTGCCACTTGCATTGATTCAATAAACTGGACCCAACCTGACTGATAAGGAATCCAGTGGCAGTGGAAGAGATGATTCCCGCCATGAGCCCAAATCCTCTTGAGATTCCCATAAGAAAACTTGAATATCTGTGGAGAGATATTTTCATATAGAATAATATTAATTTATTAATAACATTTGTAGTTATTAAAAACCAATGTAACTTGGCTGTAATGGCAATGTAATTTTCAGAATTAGTGAACAATTCAGAAGTTATTGAAATTAGTCAGAAATTAGGGAATAATCCGCTCTCTCTGCAAGCCAAAGTCTCCACTCTGGGCCCTCAACATGGAAGACAGTTAGCAGTGGACAAGACACAGGCTCTAGACTTAAATTGCCTGAGCCCAGATTCTGACTCTGCCACTGAAGCCCTTTAGGGAAGCAACTTCACCTTCTGATATTTCAGTTTTCTGTAAAATGGGGCTATCATTCGAACCTACCTGGAGATGTAAGGATTAAATGTGTTTATATATGAGAAATCTTTATATATATAAGAAGTTTGGTTCATGGTGAGTACATAAATATATAGTAACTAGTATTACCAACCTTTTCAAATCTTTTTTTTTTCCGAATCTTTCCTAAAACATCTTTGTGTGAGGCTTCTGTTTTTTTTTTGTTGTAGAGTTGTTGTTTTTTTATTTTTGTGTTGTATTGGGTTGTTTGTTTTTTTGGGTTTTTTCTTTCTCTCTAAGAACACACAGTACAATCTATGTTGAGATATGATGGGAATCTTTTGATCTAGACAAGATTGGGAAATGCTTTTTGAAATTGTTTTAGGTTCTTGCTACATGCTGATAAGTCAAGACATTCAACACTCTATCATCTCTTGTTGTCACTATTTTTGTCATGTCCTTTCGAGTTGGATCTAACTTATAGATCCAACTTATAACCCCAGGGGGGTTTCAGAGTCTGCAAATTGCATGGGAGGATATTACCTATGTGGTGGATCCAAACCATGTGCCTTTGTGTTGTCAGCTCAATTCATTACGAGTAAATCATCAGCGCTCCCTCTACCAGCATTTTGTGAATGTCAATAACAAAAAGAAGTTTCAAGAAGAAAGCTGAGATTTAACATCTCTGGAAGGGTTTTAAGGATAGAAAAACAGGTAAACTGCTTACCTGGGGGCAATATCTAAAGTGTTGATTATAAACCCTGAGTCACATAGGTTGCTGGTCCCAGGAATAAGTATCAGCAAGGTAATGGTTGTCATGTAACTGGAAGTCACAAAGGGCAAGGCCATAGCACAGATGGATGGAAGCAGGAGCCCTGGGCAATGAGGACACGCCATCAAGAACCCTCTTAAACCACACGTGGAAAAATAGATTGGTTAACCAGGCCCATGGGCCTATCCTTACCTAGGGATGAAAAGAGTTTTCGCACAGTGATTAATCTGAGAAGATTTCTGGATAGAAGGAAATCTGCCAACTGACCTCCTAGTATCGTACAGCTTGAGGCAGCAATAAAAGGCAAGGAGGACAGAACTCCACTCTGAAGGAAGGAAAATTAAATAGTAAGTAATTATAGAGGTGCATATGGCACCAAAATGTATCAGTTGCATAGATTAATCATTAGCCCATTACTGGCTTTCTGGGTCATTGTAGCTAATTAGCATCCTTTTCCATACTAGAAGAAAACTGTCTCAGGTAAGAAGGCCAGTGCCTGAATCACACTGATCCTAGAGAAAAACAATATTTACTTCCAAAAGTGACTGAAGAATTGAGTGGTAAGACCAAGTAGCATAGTAGTTAACACAGATCTTGGAGCAATTCTAAAGTTTAATAACTGTGTAATACAGGACAAGCCCTTTTACCACTTTTTGTATTTATTAGTATACTTGTGCAATAGGTGAGATAAATACAGTGAGATGAACATGCTTTCTCCAAACTACTGTGAGCATTAAGTGAATGGTTATTTACAAAGCATATATAGATCAGTGATCAGAATAGAGTAAGTAGCATAGAGCTGTGTCTCCTTACTACCATAATTTTTTTCCCCTTCTGGAAGTGTAAGACATATACTTACATCTCTAATGTTTACATGGAGTACAGAACTGATGTACGTTGGCAGGTATGTTATGATTATGGTGCATAACCAGAAATGGCTGAAAAACCCCAGGAAAATGGCCCACAGTGGTAGACATCTGGCCATAGCCCTCATTGGAATGGATCGTCTAGAAGAACTGGACTGAAAGGAAGCATCTAATCAGCCTGAGTACCGCAATAGACCAGAGATCATCTCTTTCTGGCCTTGTTCTAGTGATCTCAGTATGAGTCACAGGTAGAAAGGATGCACTATACCTGGTGAGCTAGTGAGGACACAATGTGTTCCTTTTCCCCAGCACTAATGCATGGATGATGTATGGGATCATCATAAATCACCATGAACCACAGAAGACAGCAGACACAGCCACTGCTACCTGGAAGGAAAAGATTCAATTAGTTTTCTGATAGATTTGTGTTTGGGGAAAAGAGATTTCCTCTGAAATGTCATACCTGTTCCCTGCAAAAATACACATCAGTTTATAGTAACTACACTTATATTTTCATATTTCTTCCTTTCAACTCTTGAATAAATTCTCTTGTTATCATTAAAGCTTTCTAGACATCACCTCGAAAATGTAGGAGTCTAAAGTAGTTCAGTGTTAAAGTCATCTTGAAATAACATGAGGATGAACATATTTCATAGTGTGGACCAAAATGATCTGAGCTTAGCATCATTGACGGTAAAACCACTTAAGCCTTTGAGTGGTGTTGGTATAGAATACTAACTACTGCATAGATTTCCAAAAGAACAAATAAACATGTCTTTGATGAAGTGTAACCATGGTGCACGCCTTTCACTAGAGGCAAGGAAAGTCAAACCTCATCTCATATACTTTTGGTATATTATCATGAGGGGCCAGTCCTTGGAAAAAGACATCATGCTGGGGAAAGTAGAAGTACTAAGAAAGAGAGGACAGCTCTCAACCAGATAGATTGATTTAGTGACTGTAACAATGGACTGGAGCTTGGTAGAGATCTTGAGGGATACCACAGGATTGGGTAAGATTCCAATCTGTTATTCATAGGGTCCCTATGACTCTCAGTCAACTTAATAGCACCTAACAACAAACCAGAATCATATTTAATGGCCCAATTTTATATAATAAAAGAACAGTCAAATCAAGAGAGATTTGTCTAATTTCTAGGATTTATTAATTTAAGAAGAGTCTACATTAAGATGCTAGGTGGTTGTTGTTAATTGCTGTTGAGTCAAGCATGACTCCTAGTGACCTTATGAACAAAAGACCTGAGCCTTTTCTATAACTACTGTTATTTATCAAAGTTCATAGAGTTTATAGAGGCATGTTTAGGAAGTGGATGCCACTCTTGCTTCCAAAACTGTCTTAAACTGGAAGCTCCACCAAACTCTGTCCACCATGGGTAACCATTTTGCCATTTGACACCCCAGTGGCACAAGGTTCAGCATCACAGCAACCCCAGGTTATCTTAGTAGAGCATATTGACGGAAGAGTGCTGTACCACTTAGAAGAATGTTCTTACAAAATATAACAACAACCAACTTTTCAGTACAAAGTCCTCCCTGAGGTCTTATTGACTAAACAAAAGGCTTAAATTTAAAAAAAAAATCAGTATAGTATGTTGTTGTTATATGACGTCAAGTAGCCTCCAACTTCTAACGACCCTTTGTACAGCAGCTGTGAACCCTTCCCTGTTCTGAGCCAGACTCACTAATTCCGACACACCAAACCCTATTGACCCAGGTACTGTATCAAACCATCTCATCCAGGGTCTTCCTCTCCTGCACTGTCCCTCCACCCTTCCGAGCTGATGTCCTTCTGTAAGGATCTGTCTCTCTTGGCTGCATGCCCAAAGTACGAGAGATGGTGCTTCAGAATCCTAGTCTCCAAGGAGAGACTTGGTTTCACCCTCTTTGAGACAGACTTACGTGTTTTCTTGGCAGTCCATGGTATGTTCAAGACTCTTCTCCAGCAATTCAAAGACTCTTCTCCACAACTCAAAGGTATCTTCTTTTGTCATCCTTAGTCATTGTCTATCTCTCTGTTGGTTTAACAGGTAATTGCAAAGATTGTGGCCTGGATTAGGCTCACCTTTGTCTCTAGACTGACAACATTGCTTTTCAGCTCTCTGGAGAGGTCCCAGACAGCATATTTTCCCAATGCAATTCGTCTTTTTATTTTCTGACTGCTGGTATTAAAAGAATGTTGATTGTGGAGCCAAGCAAGCTGTAATTGTTAACAACCTCAATCTCTTCTCCATCTATCATGATTCTGCGAATTGGCCCAGTGGTGAGACTCTTTGTCTTCTTGATGTTGCACTTCAATCTATATTGAAGACTACAGTCCTTGACTTTCTGCAGCAAGAGCTTCAGGTCTTTGTCAGTTTCAGCAAAAAAGGTTGTGTGCATTTGCATATTACAGGTTGTTGATGAGGCTTCCTCTAATCTTGATGCTACACTCTCCTCATAAAGCCCTGTTTCCCAAATAATCTGTTCTACATATAAATTGAAAAGGCATGGGGACAGGATGCATCCCTCACATCTTCCTTTCCTGATTTTGAGCCATGCAGTGTTTCCTTTGTTGTGAGGACTGTTTCTTGGGCCAAGTATAAGTTTCACATAAGCACAATCAACTGTTTTGGGATTCTCATTTTCCTCAAGGCTAGTCACAATTTGTTGTGAACCATACAGTCAAAGGCCTTTGCATAGTCAATGAAACACAGATAGACATTTTTCTGGTACTCTCTGCGTTCTGCCAAGTTCCATCTGACATTGGTAATCATGATTTTAGTGCCATAACCTCTTTAAAATCCAGCTTGTATTTCTGGTAGTCCTCTGTCAATGTACTGTTCCAGTCATTTCCATGGCTTAAAGTATTTATTTTTTCTCTAAGACAAAGAAAAGTATCCCAATGAAATGTGCAAGGAGCTATAGTCAGAAAATCAAAAGGGCCAAACTCACTCAATATTTCTTAAGCTGAAGGAACTGAAGAAGAAAGTCAAACATTTGGTTGCAATACTTAAGGATGTTTTGGGCAGAATAGTAAATGATCCAGGAAGTATTTAAGAAGATGGAAAGAGTTTATAAAGTCATTGTACCAAAAGGAATTGGTGGACACAGAAGAACTTCATGAAACAACATATGAGTAAGAGCCTATGTTGATGAAGGAAGAAGTTCAAGCTGTTCTGAAAGAATTGGCAAAAAACAAGGTCCTAGGAATTGATGGCGTACCAATTGACATATTTCAACAAAGAGATGCAGCCCTGGATGTGCTCACCAAGTTGTGCCAAGAAATCTGGAGGACAACCACCTGGTTAACTGACTGGAGGAGATCTATATTTGTTTTCATTCCAAAGAAAGGTGATCCAACAGAGTGTGGAAATTATCAAACAGTATTATTGATATCGCGTGCAAGCAAAATTCTGCATAAGATTATACCAAAGTGACTGGAACAGCACATCAAAAGAAGTGCAGGCTGGATTTCAAAGAGGCCATGGCACTAGGGATATTATAGCTAATGTCAGATGGATCTTGGCTGAGAGTAGAGTACCAGAAGAATGTCTATCTGTGTTTCATTGACTATGCAATGACATTTAACTATGTGGATCACAACAACCTGTGGCTAACTCTGAGAAGAATTAAGAACACTTAATTGTGTTTATGTGAAACCTGTACTTGGATCAGGAGGCAGTCATCAGAACAAAGCAAGGAAAGACTGTATGGTTCAAAATTGAGAAGGGTTTGTGTCAAGAATGTGTCCTATCTCCATATCTTTTCAATCTATATGCATAACAGATATTCCAGGAGGTTGGGCTCTATGAGGAAAATTATGGCATCAGGATTGGAGGAAGAATCATCAACAATCTGCATTATGCATATGATACAACCCTGATTGCTGAAAATGAGGAAGATCTGAAGTACTTGCTGCTGAAGGTCAAGGACTGCAGCCTTCAATGTGTATTGAAGCTCAACATCAAGAAAACAAAGATTCTCACTACTGGGCCAACTGGCAGCATCATGATAGATGGTAAAGAGATTGAGATTGTTAACAGCTTCAGTTTACTTGGCTCCACAATCCACACTCTTGGTACCAGCAGTCGGGAAATTAAAAGACAAATTGCACTGGGAAAGTCTGCTGTCAGAGACCTCTCCAAAGTACTGAAGAGCAACAATGTCAGTCTGGAGATTAAGGTGTGCCTGATACAGGCCATGGTCTTTGCAATTACTTACTATACATGAGAAAGCTCGACAATGACTAGAGATGATAGGAGAGTTGATGTCTTTGAGCTGTGGTGCTGAAGAAGATTATTGAATATACCAGGGACTGCTAGGAGAAGAAATAAGTTTGTCCTGGAGAGGGTGAAGGCAGGCTGCTCCTTGGAGGCAAGGATTCTGAAGCTTCATCTGACATACTTTGGACATGTTTCAAGGTGGAATCAGTCCTTAGAGAGGGATGTCATGCTTGGGAGGGTGGTGGGACAGTGTAGGAGAAGAAGACCGTTGATGAGATGCATTGATTCAGTCACTTGGGTAATGGGGATGTCAGAGACAGTGAGATTGACAAGGGATAGACCAGAGTTTAGGGCATTGGACATAGGGTCGCTATATGACTTTCAGGTGACTCGATGGAACATAACAACAACAATTTACTGGTTCCCTTTATTATTTTAGTTTAAAAGTAAGATTCAGATATTGTGATAGACATTAAAATTATTTAAAGCAAAACAAAACATTATAAAATGTATTCTTTGCCCCCTACACATCACAACTCTTATTTCGTCAATAAATGTGCTTCTGGATTACTGTTGTTGTTAAGTGTCATCAAGTTAACTATGACTTATAGTGACCCGATGAATAACAGATCTGAACTTGGCCCTCTCCTGCACTATCCTCACAGTCTCTGCCAAGCTCACACCTATTGTTACAGTCACTGTGCCAATCCACCTTGTTGAGGGTTATCTTCTCTTTCTCAGAACCTCTACCTTTTCCCTATTGCAAAAGGTAACAAATAATCACAAACCAATGTGTCTTAGCGAGAAAAAAAAAATAGCAGGAAGCAGCAGAGAGGACAGAATGTGATGGGACAAGTTCTGGAAATTTTGCTAGGAAATGAGAACATTTGAATTTACCATTACGTTATTCACCAAATAAAGAATAAGGTTAAGGCCACTTTAAGGCAGAAATAACACATGTAATGGAATGCAAAGACACACAGCAGGTAGTCTTCGTTAACTTTGATAAGGCATTTCAAGCATCATGATAAAGGTTCTACATATGCTTGGAGTAGGATGTAAGTTTGCACTCCTGATTTTTCCAAAGTCAGAACTATGTGTGCAGTCATCATACCTGCCCTGCCCCACAACACAATGCTGTCCAAAACCACCAGCACAATGTTAAATCAAATTGTATGGACTAGAATATCGATCCTCAATATGTATGAATATCTCCCACAAGAAACATTTTCTCTTACACATGAGAAGAATGTGGGGAATAAAGACATCAAAATTCACATCTAGAAATGAAATTATTAAACCTTGAAATAAACTCACCAAAAATATAGAAAATGAAAGGCCAGCCCAAAACTTGGCAAATTAGTCCCCCTACACACAGGATGATGAAGGATCCAAATGCTACCCCTAATGAGAAGGGAGAGAAGAAAAAGAAGATAATTTGCATCAATACCAAATCTGAGACTGAATGACATTCCTGGCATGGTCCTCACACTAAAGTGTCACACTTAGACTGGCTGGGTGATGGTATTTTTTTTCCTTCATGATCTTCCCCAGAAAAACTATATAATGTTACTAGGTTAATGGGTAATATGTGCCTGCCTCTTCAATGACTCCTCAACACCAGTGTGACCAAATCCAATGTCCTTAGCTTGTCACAGATACTTTCAACAATGACAAAAAGAAAATCAAACTAAGTGTTATAAAGTCAGTTTTAACTTCTAGCAGCAATTCTATGTGCTGTAGAGAAGAACTATTCTGAAGGATTTTCATGGCTACAATATTTGAAGCAGAATATAGGGTCTTTCTTCCATGGTGCCAGTGGGTGGGTATAAATGGTCAACCTTTAGGTTAATAGTCAAGGTCAAGGCATTAACATTACCCAGTTGTGGCATAGTCCATAGGGAGTTGTGCTGCTAACCTAAATGTTTTGTCTCTCTGATGATTCCAATCCACCAGCAACTCTAAAGAAAAAAGACAAACCATCTCCTCCCATATCATTTATAGCCTCAGAAACCCAGCAAAGTAGATTCCATCTCAAAGGCAATGAAAGATAGTGCAGTGGCAACCTGTCTGAATAGAATTCTTTTAGGATTAGAATTACATTCCGTCAGGAAACAATCTGAATTTGAGAGAAGGAAAGAAAGACATAAAAATTAATAAGATAAAATCACTGCCCTGAAGGCATAGTCATTCCAGTTGGAAAGAAAAAAGGTAACCAAATTCACTAGTACAAGTACATGGACACATTTTATAAGAACTCAGAGTAAGACATGCAACTTACATGGTAACACAACCCACAAATACATATAAATGTTTGCACACAAATCTATACATACATTCACATGGCTCACAGAAAAATATTTTCACTTACTATATGTAATATGTGCTAATATTCTATTATTTTCTATTTAATTTCATTAAATACTGATTCTGACCCACCAAATTGATTTTATGACCTTCTAGTTGCTAACGGCTGCATGGCACTTAACAACATAGAGAGAGACCAGTTGGCCTAGTGGACCGAAAGCGATGCAATCAAGCCAAAGGTGGGTGACTCTAATCCGCGGCCCTAAAGCTTGTCTTTAATTGTTTTTAGTGAAACATTCTTCTAGGTCGTGTGTCCCTGGTGTGTCCACTTGCTATACAGAGGTAACTTGTGGTCGCTATGAAGCTGAACACTGTGACACTGAAGTGTCAAATGCGATAATGGTTACCCATGATGGACAGTGTTTGGTGGCGCTCTCCGGTTAAAACAAGCTTGGAAGCAGGAGTGGCATCCACTTCCGTAAATAGCTTGCCTCCGGAAACCCTACGAATTTGGAGAAAGGATGAAAGTCACGCAAGTGTCGAGGACTTTCGTACACCGGGTCGCTATGAGTTGCCTACGACTCAACGGCACTTAAAAACACAGCAACAACAATGGGTCCTAACCTGAAATTTATGAAAACAAAGAAGTTTAGAATATAGATATGAGAACAAAATTAAAATATGTCACCAAATATGTAAACTATAGAATTATACATGATGACAAATTCATAACACTTCTAAGATTTAGAAATTATTTCTATGACCTAACCATTATAGTGGATAGAATTTTGGTAAGAAGATCTGGGAGTCAGGTACTTTTCAAAAATATAAGCCAGAGATCAGAGAAAATTTAAGTGTACATACAGGAGGTGGGAGAGGCTGGTGAGATCAGAATCACTTGTGGTCATTCATGCTTCTGAACTTCAGTGACTTATGACATAGGTTTATCTTTTTTAACTGGCCATAGGGGGTGAGTTGATTGCATTTGACCTCCTGTTTAAAAATGCATTTGGACCCTTGGGCCTGTGGCCCTTAGGTCTGGTTTTAATTATTTTTGGTCAAACATTCTTCTAAGTGGTATATAACTGGAATGTCCACTTGCTATAAATAGGTAACTCGTGGTTGCTGTGATGTTAAACACTGTGACACTGGCGTGTCAAATGTGATAATGGTTACTCATGGTGGATAGTGTTTGGTGGAGCTCCCTGATTAAAACAAGCTTGGAAGAAAAAGTGGCATCCACTTCCAAAATAGCTTGCCTCCAGAAACTCTATGAACTTGGAGAAACGATGAAAGTTATACAAGTGTTCAGGTCTTTCGTTCATAGGGTCTCTATGAATCATCTATGACTAGATGGCATTTAACAACAACAACAGCCTATGTCATGTAGCCATTTTACATTGTAGATTGTTCAGACAGTATTTTTCTCCCTCTGCCTCAAACCACCCAATACAGAGAGAGTTGTGGTAGTAATACAGGACGTTACAAGACTGTGACCTGTTTTTGCAACCTCACCTGATCCTGCAATGCTGGTGAGCTTGCTTCGTTCCAATGGCGGAGCCCATTTTGCCCAAATTGTAAACTGACCTGTCCATGCCATTCCCTGAAATGAAAATCAGTAATAAGTTGATCATTAGTAGAAATCTGAAATCTTTATTATAGTCAGAATAAAAAAAAATATCTAGATACCTGGGCCATGCCCTGTACTGTTCGAAGCACAATAACAAAGGTCACTCCAAAGCTGGCAGCCAATGGTATAAAGAGGGTGAGAAGAGAAGAGATCAGTAAACCAGCACCAAGAATATGCTTTGCTCCAAATATTCCTGCTAAATATCCACTTGGGATCAGAGTCAACATTATCCCATAATTGATGGAGCTAAAGATGATACCCTGAGTTTCCGGACTCCATTTGTAAACAGAGGCCTGAGGGAGGAAAGAAGAATAAATTTAACACTTGGCTAAGAAGTCCTTTTATGAAAATTTACTTTCAAATAAGAGTTGCCTAGGGTTGATATAACCTATTATACCAAATTTTGACTTTAAAAATTTTTTAACCTAAATACTTAAATGCACTATATTTTTTTTAAAAAAAAATCTAATTACACTTTTAATTTGTACCTTTCAGAGTAAGCTAAAAGTAGAGGAAAATAAAAAGATAATACAAATAAAATTATGATGTGGTTGGATAACAGGGGGAAGCAAGCCAAAGAAGATATTGAGAGATGCTTCATAACTATTTATCCTTCTTGGAAAATGTGAATGACATAATTACTTTCATTATAAATAACATAATAAACACTATGAATTTTTACCTAGAAAAAAATCAGTCCTTAATTAAAAACAATCACATTTGAGAATATTAGGTTATCCTGGAAGAATTGACTTACTAAGATATATGTTGCAAATGAATAAGATCATATTCTCCTTCTGATATAACTCAGTAAAATATTTTTAGTGGCCTCCTAGATATATTTTCATATATGCTGGAGGTTTAAATAGAAAGCCAAAGAGTATATTTTATTCATGTACAGAAATAGTTCCATATATGTGTTTCTAACAAACTAAAGGCTTTATGACACATATAGGTAAAATGTGTTTAAAAACTAAAATTCATTGCTACTCATTTGGAATCAGCTCATAGCTACACCTCCAATGAGTTTTCAGAGACTGTAAATCAAACAGGAGAAAATTGCCCATCTCTTTGCCTTAGAGCAGCTCATGGGTTTGAACCACATACATTTGGGTTGACAGTGAATTCCTTACTCACAGAAGGACTTTGGGAAAAGTGAAGACTAATTTGGGAAGAATCCTGGAAGGAAGCAATATTTGAACTATCCTTTTAATAATGTCTATGATGTGTCTAAATTGAAAAAAGAAAAAAGTCACCCTCATTGGAGAAAACAGGAAAAGCGAACAATGATGCTATAAAATCAGAAACTAATAGGAACTCTTACCCAGGGAAAAGACTTTCTTTGGGCCAATGAGAGCAGATATGATTATGATAGGAAGTGTGGGTCAGATGCTGGAAGAACATAGCATGCTGTAAGAGTTTGACAACTGGAAGGTGTCCCAGATTTCTAAGTACAAGAATTTGACTGTTTAGAATGATGATGATGATGGAAAGAAAACTGGAGACAGGGAGGTCATCCTAAATTAACTTGGGTCAAAGATAATAAAAACAAAATTATAGAGCTAACACTGGAAATATGTACTAAATAATAGTTTAAAGAATAACTTTTAAATGAGAGATAATCATAGTCCTCAAATAACAATAAAATAAACACAACAAAGATTTTACTGAATTTGTTGATTAATTAGGAAATCACTAATATTTTTACAACTAGTACAAAGGAGAATTCTAAGAACTAGGCACATACATGCAGCTTAATCAACCATGTGTTTTTTGAGAAGTTGAGGGGAAGGTGGAAATCAATTGATTTTCTAGGAGACATACATCATTGACAAGGCTACCAACAACATTGATTTACACCATTCTTAATTATATACAGTCTGTAGAGTTGTAAGGTAGTTCAAAGGCAATTTAAGACATAAGATTTCCCACAGAATCTGATTACCCAGAAGTATGTTCTTAGACAATGTTTTGATTTCTATTGATAATATCCAGTAATTGGTTTGGTCAATTTCAGAAAGTTAATCTTCACTCTTATACTACTCCCATCTTGTGCTCATAACAATATCAAAGAAAAATTCTTTTTATCATAGATATAAGTAGTGTCTCCAAGAAAAAGAAACCTATTTTTTTTAGCTTAATCACTGTAAATTTGTGGTTTTATACTCTGCAGACTAGACTTGAGTCTTCCTTTTAAACAGATTTTTCTTCTCTATGTAAAACTACCTGCTAATATCAAGCTTACCCCTGTATTAAATTCCTTGATAGATGTGCTGCAATTACTTGCAGTGTCTTCAAGTGGTCTCTCTGCGGAGAAGTTAGATATATTGTACTGCTCAGTGTTGTTCACCATGGCGACAATTGCAATGCTCAGACTCACTCGCTGGGTTATCATGGTGAAGTTTGAGAAGTGCATGATGAAAGCCAGTCCATAGCGTAATGAGCAGAAACCTGGACCTACAGAACAACACAGAAATAGACAATGATCATCTAGACTGAGACACATTTCTTCCATGGTTAAATCCAAAAGAATATCAAATGATTTGACATAGTCTTATAGTCTTTTTTTTTTTAAATTTTTTTCACCAGCGTGACTGCAAACTTCCTTTGTTACATGTATTTTGTTGGCTTTTAAAGAAGGGGAAATAAAGTCTTCTTTCAGAGATGTGTAAAGCATATAATAGAGAAATATCTACATGTAAGGTATGTAGGTTATATTACTCCCAATTAAAATAGCAGCAGAGCCAGTCACAAACCTCATGTCTCCCAGTTGCAAGTCAGTGGTCTTATTCACTATAAACATCAATTTATCACAGAATCGGAGATTTAATTTTATTTTTTTTTTTTACTTAGATGCTTTTCCTTGAGCTATCTACCAGATGCTTCACAGAAGGATGGGCAATTTCCTCCTATCCAATTAACTGCCTCTAAAAAACCTGCTGAGAGTCAGCTATGGTTCACTTCTGACTTGATGGTACACAATAACAACCACAAGTTATATGTTGAAGGGCTTTCTAAAAATAATTGAAAGATAGCATGGTATGGGAGAAATTATCAATAACTCCTTAGTGTGACAATTATCTGGGAATATCTCAGTTGTGTGTTCCAAGGCTTTACTCTCAAATAGTCACTTATATTTTATTTTTCACTTGTTTGCTTTTCTTTAAAAACAGTGGATAATCATTTCCACTACATTTGTAGTCAGCATGATGGAAAAGATGCAGACAATGAATTATAATAGTAAAGAGTTGTTGTTGATTGCCATTGAGTCAAGCACAATTCCTAACGACCCTATGAACATAAGGCCTGAAGCCTTTCTGTAATTATCGTCATTTATCAAAGTTCATGGAGAAAAAAGTGAAAATTCCTACGAAGTAGTACCCAAACCTGATACCGTTAAGTTGATTTCTGCTAACAGCAACCCTGTAGATTAGATTAGATGTAGATTTTCAAGACTGTACATTTTTACAGAAGTAAACTGCCTCATCTTTCTCCCTCAAAACAGCTAGTAGATTCCAACTTCAACATTTTAGTTATTAGACCACAGTTTAATACATTGCACCAAAACAGTATGTTGTTGTGTGTCCTCAATGCGTCTTTAGGCCACTACCACTCCCTTTGATATTACTCTAGGTTTCCAAACTTAATGAAATAACTAGCCATTTAGCAAAATATTATAGCAAAAATTTGTGCATAATTTGGGAGTATATTTAAAGTGTGTTTTGATATAGAATCTTGGCACTAGCAGTTAGAAAATCAAAAGACAAATTGCATTGGGAAAAATCTGTCAGGGACCTCTCCAGAGTACTGAGGAACAAAAATGTTAGTGTAGAGAGTAAAGTACATTTAATCCAGGCCATTGTCTTTGCATTTACTTTCCATGCATCAGAGAGCTGGACAAAGACTAAAAATTACAGAAGAATTGATGCCTTTGTTAGAGAAGAGTATTGAACATACAATGGACCATGACAAGAATAAACTGGTCTGTCTTAGAGAAGTTAAACCAAGTTTCTCCTTAAATAGGATTTTGATGTATTGTCTCATATATTTTGGGCATGTGGCCAAGAGACCAGCCCTTGGAGAAAGAAATCATACTTGAAAGGGTAGAGGGACAGCACAGGAGAGGAAGACCCTGATAAGACAGAGTGACACAATAACTGAGGTAATAGGCACAGATGTGCCAGAGTCAGTGAAATTAGCTAAGGATAGGGCAGGCTTCAAACCTGTTATATGTAAGATTCCTATGAGCAGCTGGCCACTTGATGGCACATAATAACAACAAGGCAAAGGTAATAGGTAACTATAATCCACCAAGATCTTTGGTTGGGGGCTTATTCTGTTCTTAGCGTGAGACAGACTCTATCAAGTGGTGGCACAAAGAAAAAGGTAGAAGTGAAGAGTAAGGATGTGTAAAAACACTGAAAATACCTTTGACTTTTTCTTAGTATAGCAGGCAAATATGAGATGACATTACCTTTCTTGGTAGAAGGCTTCTCATCCATTTGGCTTCTCTGGGAAATGGTATCACACTTGGTAGTAGAATTTCCCTCTACCCTGATTCACGTTTACCACAAAAGTTTTTTATCTATGAAGAGAATATTATCCAAACAATAATGTACAATCTTCTCTTATTAATATTGTCTCATCTCAGCATCAGCCAAAATTTTTACTCAATTTTATGAAATTATGTTTACTGTGTATTTATTTATTAAGCTTTCAGAAGACAAGATACCTATACATGCACACAAATGGCTTTATTGTGATTCTATTGTAGTTCATAATTCATTTTCTCATCTGTGAATTAAATATAATGTTTCTTCCTTAAAAGTACTACAGGAATTTAATAAGACACTTATTAAGTGCTTTATAAAACCATAGAGAATCAAACAAATATAAGAAGTTTTCTGGTTTGTATATAAGACATCAGAAGATGAAACAGTTAAATTAAACCCAAGAGCTAAAAAAGAAGTGTTCAAGAGCAACATTTTCTTTCATTTCCAATCAATCAAGCTAAGACTTGTGTCTCATTTGTACAACCACAACAATGTCCCATAATGTCCTCTTTAAAGGCAAAGAATGGCAGTGCGTACATATGTATGTACATTAATTATTGCTATGCACTCTATTCAAGTTGTTACTCTCAGTTGCCATTAATAGCTCCTGACTTATAGTCACACACACACACACACACACACACACACAATCATGCCCATAATCGGGTACAAGATAAACCATTGTGATCTATACAGTTTTTCACAGGTTGACTCTCAGAAGTAGATCTTTTGGGCTTTCTTCTTAATTCAATTAATTTAAAAGATTAAAAGCAGTATTTTAATGCACATGAACCAGATTTATTTTTAAAGGCTTATTGTTGTTATTGTTATTAGGTACCATAAAGTACAACTTGTAGAGACAATCTAAATGACAGATCTGAACCTTGCCCTAGTCTGTGGCATCCTTACCATTTTGATACACTTGAGTCCACTTTTACAGTCACTGGGTCAATCTATCTTGTTGAGAGTCTTTCTTTCTTTCACTGATATTCACCTTTCTAAACATGACATCCTTTTCCAAGGACCAGACCTTCCTAACAACATGCACAAAGTATATGAGACAAAGGTGCACCATCTTCACCTCTAAAGGAGCACCCTGTTTGCATTTTCTCCAGGACAAATTTGTTCTCTTCACAGTCTATAGGATATCCAGCACTTTTTTCCAATCAAAGGAATTGATTCTTCTCTGTCATCCTTATTCATTGTTCACCTTTCAGAGGCATAGCAAGTAATTAGAAAGACTATGACCAGAATCAGTTTCACCTTAGTCTTTAAACTAACATCTTTGTGCCTAAGCATTTTGGACAGGTCTTTTACAGCAGCTTTTTTCAGTGCAACATATCTTCTAATTTCTTGACTGCTGACTCCAAAGGCACTGATTATGGATCCAAGCAAGATAAAATACTTGGCGACTTCAATCTTTTCTCCATCTATCATGATATTGTCTATTGATCCATTGGTTGAGATGTAATCCATATTGAAAGCTGCAGTCTTTGATCTTCTGCAACAAGTTCTTCAAGTCCTCTTCACTTACAGGAAGCAAGTTTGTGTTATTTGCATAATGTAGTGTGTTGGTGGATCTTCCTCTGATGCAGATGTCACATTCCTCTTCATAAAGTCTAGCTTCTAAAATGATTTTCTCAATATACACATTGAACAGCTATGGAGTAGGAATATAATCCTGACACATACCTTTCTTGATTTTAAACCAAGCACTGTTTCTTTCTACTGTTTGTACAACTGTGTCTTAGTCTAAGTACAGGTTTTATATGAACACAATTCACCATTCTGGGATTCCTATTCTTCTCAGTCTTAGCCATATTTTGTTATGTCCTTGCATAGTCAATAAAACACAAATATACATCCTTTCTGATTTTCTCTGCTTTAAACTAGAACCCATCTTATATCATCAATGATATATTTGGTGCTGAGGCACCTTTTAAATCCAGGTGAATTTCAGGCAATTGTCTGATGAGGTACTGTTCTAGCCAATTTTTTATAATCTTCAGCAAGATTTTACTTGTATATGATATTGATGATATTTTACTGTGTATTAAAGACTTAAAATATGTGTTCTAATATTTTCTACAAACATTTTAGATACTCATTGGTGCTTTCTTCCACAATCACAGATATATCTAGTTTTGTTGACAGGCAAAGAGAATTCATGACATCAAATATGTTGTTCTGATCATTAGATATCCCTGAGTTGATTCAACCCTATGCATAGAGAAAGAAACCCTGTACTATCTTGTACTATCTCACAATAATTGCTGTAGTTGAGTATATCTCTGCAGTCAATGAGTCAACCCATCTTATTGAGGATCTTCTTTTTCACTACTTCAGTCACGCTGAGTTGTAGTCAACTTTGTGGAATCTTACAAAAAAAATGAGTTTTCCAAATATGTTCTTCTCCAGAACTAGTCACTTTTGATAATATCAAAAGCATGTAAGATAAAGTCTTTATGTCCACGAGTCTCAAAAGCATTCTGTTAGTACTACTTCCAAGATAATCTTTTTATTCTTCTGATAGTGTACACTGTATATTCAATATTCTTTGCTAAGACATAATTCAAATGCAATTATGTAATTATGTACATGTTTATGTTGGTATTTATACACCTACCAAACTTCTTTGAAGATTCATACATTTCTTTATTATTTAGAAAAGACCTCAAACAAATAATGTTGAAGACTTCACTATTACTAAATAAAAACATTCTTAACACCATAAACACATGTATCATACCCACAGATCATTCATTATTCAAGGCTTTGTACTCTTTACTGCACATAAATTTAATATTGCACTCCATAGCCTCAAAGATGTTCATAATCTATGTCTTTACAAAAAGGAGCATACGACAGATGGACCTAAAGAATAGTAACCAAAATATTATTTGCAATATTACTTATGACAGCATAATATTAGAATCTATTTAACCTAATGATAAGAGTTTGATGACTCTGGCACATGATGTTGTTGTTGTTATGTGCTGTTGAGTCACCTGCAACTCATAGTGACCTGATGTATACAATAGCCCTGAAACCTGCTATATCCCATGCCTCTGATACACCTACCCTCTTTACCCCAGTCACTGAGTCAATCCATCTCAGCTATGGTCTTACTCTCTTTCTCGGTCCTTCCACCCTTCTAAGCATGATGTCCCTCACCGTGAACTGTTCCCTCCTTACAACATGCCCAAAATATGTCAGACAAAGCCTCAGAATCCTTTCCTCCAAGAAGCAGCTTTCACCCTCCAGGACAAACCTGTTTGTTCTCTTAGCAGTCCATGGTATATTCAATACTCTTCCTCAGCACCACAGCTCAAAGGCATCAATTCCCCTTCTGTCCTCCCTAGTCATTGTCCAGCTTTCTGATGCATAACATGTAATTGCAAAGACCATGGCCTGGATAGTGGATAAGACTGGGGAAATGCTCATACAGAGCAGATTCTCATACTGTGTTTATATATATGTACATTCACATATAGAGAGAGAAATAATGTCAAAGAAATGTCAACTCTGTGATCACAGGATTTGATTACCAATTTATTCTTTAAGGTTTTCCATATTTATAAAACAATTTGTTTTAACTGGTGTTGTAGATTGTTTTCAAGTTGAGCACATTTCATAGTGACCCTATGAACAAAAGGCCTGAAGCCCCTCTCCAACTATCAACATTTATCAAAGTTCATAGAGTTTCTGAAGGCATGTTATTTAGGAAGTGGATACCACTCCTGCTTCCAAACCTATCATAGTATGTTATTGTTTTAATGTGCCATTGAGTCTCCTGCAATGTATATAGAGCAGCTCTGAACCCTTCCCTATCTTGAGCCAGTCTCACTAATTCCGACACATAAACCCACATTGTTTCAGTTACTGTATCAATCTATCTCAACCAGAATCTCCCTCTCCTGTGCTGTCTGTCCACCCTTCTGAGCATGGTTTCCTTCTCCAAGGACCAATCTCTCTTGGCCAAATAACCAAAGTAAGGGAGGAGAAGCTTCAAAATCCAAGCTTTTCCAAGACAGACCTATTTGTTTTCTTGGCAGTCCATGGTATGTTCAAGATTCTTTTCCAGCACCACACCTCAAAGGCTTCTATTCTTCTTCTGCCATTCTTAGTAATTTTCTAGCTCTCTTAGGCATAACAGCTAATTGAGAAATTTATGGCCTGAATTAGGCTCACCTTTGTGTCTAGACTGACATCGTTGCTCTTCAGAACTCTGGAGAGATCCATGACAGGAAATTTTCCCAATGCAATTAATCTTTTGGTTTCCTGACTGCTAGTCTTAAGATCGTTGATTGTGGAGGCAAGCAAGCTGTAATTGCTAACAACCTCAATTTTTCTCCATCTAATATGGTACCTCCAACTGGCCCAGTGGTGAATATCTTTGTCTTCTTGACATTGAGCTTCAATCCATATTGAATACTATAGTCCTAGACCTGCAGCAAGTCCTTCAGGTCTTCTTCAGTTTCAGCAAGCAAGGTTGTTTCATCTGCATATCGTAGGTTGTTAATGAGTCTTCCTCCAATACTGATGCCATACTCCTCCTCATAAAGCCCTGCCTCCCGAATGATCTTCATGCAGATAATTCTTGTTTTAACTAGTTGATTAAGACAACAACAACAACAAAAACAAAAACAACCAACAAAGCATTGCCATCATTCATCATAGTGTTAAAGTAGAAATATTTAACAGGGTTTTCTTGACTATGATCTTCATGGCAGCAGATCCCAAGTCTTTCTTCTACACAACTAGATATGTATTTTAAAATAGAAAAGGCAGACTATATTTAAAAGAACAATAATTGGGCTTCCACAGCCTGGCCAGGGTCATATTCTGCTCACCAGATGTCTGGACAATTTTAAGAATAAGGTCCCTGAACTAAGTTATGAAATCTTGTTTGATTGTAATGGAGTCAACTGGATACCCAATTGTTGGAAAGAGCATGTCAGTATCAGGAAAGATGTTGGCTGCTGCTTTATCTAGGAAGCCTTCCAACACTTGTTAATATCTGTTTGATTTAAGAAGTTCAGCTGACTACATTCAGATTCTAGATGAAGCAATCTGGAGTTGATCCAGAGTTTGGTCCATTTTTTCTAGGAGATTCTTTGTGTTTTAATTTTGACCCAAACAAGTCTACAGAAGTGTGGTTCAACTGTGCCCAGGGAAATGCCACCTCTACTGATAAGCTCTTGCTTGTAGAGAGGTTGTGGGAAGTGGCCTTATTTTTTAAAAAAAATTGTATTTGGATTACTCTGCAAGAGGACAGTTTCCAAACAGCCACCCCATGGAGATTGTAGAGGTGAACAAGCTGAAATTGTAAACAACCTCCATCTACCATGGTGCTGCCCACTGGCCTATGGTGAGAATATTTGTCCTCTTGATGTTGAACGTCATTCTATACTGAAGGCTACAGTCCTTGACTTTGTGCAGCAAGTGCTTCAGATACTCCTTAGCCGTCAGGAAATCAAAAGACAAATTGCACTGAGGAAATCTATGGTCAAGGACCTCTCCAAAGTACTGAGAATCAACAGTATCAGAGAGACTAAGATGCACCTGATCCAGGCTATGGTCTTTGCAATGACTTGCCTTGCATCAGAGAGTTGGCTAAGACTAAGGAGGACAGAAGATTTGATGCCTTTGAGTTGTGGTACTAGAGAAAAGCATTGAACATAAAATGGACTGCCAAGAGAACAAACAGGTCTGTCTCAGAAAGGATGAAATCAAGTTTCTTCTTGGAGGTTGTTGTTATGTGCCTCCTCTTGGAGGTTAGGATGTAGAATTTCCAACTCACATACTTTGGGCACATAGCCAGGTGGGACCGTTCCTTGGAAAAGAATATCATGCTCAGAAGAGTGGAGAGGGAGATCCATGAGGAAATGGTTTGACAGAGTCAGGTAAAGGGGGTAAGTGTGTCAGAGTCAGTGAGATGGCTCAGGAAAGGGGGAGATTCAGAGCTATTACATATAGGGTCACTATGAGTCACAGGCAACTCGATTGAACAGAACAACAACATCCACTCGAGGTATGCTAAGACATTTGGAGGCACGGCCCTGTGATGTAGTAGAGTGGTCTGGTGGTAGAAGTTTCTGCTCCTGAAGCTGTGTCTTCTGCAAATCTCTTTTATGTATTTAGGGCCACTCATAGCCGAGATCAAATAATAGAAATTTGTAGAATCACTGATTCATTCATTGCAAATAGATTTTTAATAAATGGCTATTATGCACATGAACCTCATATGATGAACTATACAGGAATCAGATTGACTACATCTGTGGAAACAGAAGTTAAAATAACTCAGTATAAGCAGTCAAAACAAGGCCAGGGTCTGAATTCGGAACAGATCAGCAATTGCTCATATGCAACTTCAGATAGAAGCAAAAGAAAACTAAAACAAGTCCACAAGAACAAAAATATGACCTTGAGTCTAACTCACCTTAGTTTTAAAATAATCTCAAGAATAGGTTTCAGTTATTGAGCACTAAAAACCAAAGATTAGATGATATGTGGGAGGACATCAAAGATATGATCCATGAAGAACTCAAAAGTTGTTACAAAGATAAAGTATAAAAAAAAGACCAAAATTGATGTCAGAAGATCCTCTGAAAATTGCATTAGAACATAGGAAGGCCAAGACAAGAAAAAAGAAATGTGAAAGTAAGAGAAATAAACAGAATATTTCAAAGAACAGCTCTAGAAGAGAAAGTATTATAACAAAATTTATAAGGAACTAATGTTAGAAATTGGAAGGAGTAGCATCCACTTCATAAATAATATGCCTCCAGAAACTTTATGAACTTTGATAAATGTCGGTACTTGTAGAGGGGCTTCAGGCCTTTTGTTCATAGGGTCACTATGAATCATGCTCAACTCAAATGCAATCAACAACAACAACAAAGTTGGAAAACCAAGAGGGAAAACATGCTCAGCATTTCTCAAGCTGAAAGTAATTAACAATTTTAAGCCTTGAATTGCAATTTTAAAAGATTCTATGAGCAAAATCTTGACTGATACTTTTTATAAGTATTCTATGAGCAAAATTTTGAATGAAAATCTTTTGAAGGATCAGAAGAAGGTGAAAGGAAAACAAAGAATGACTGTATCAAAAAGAATTAGTAGACACTGAACCATTTCAGGAAATTGTATATGGTCAAGAACTAAAGTACTGAAGGAAGAAGTTGAAGCTTCACTAAAGGCATTAACAAAAAATAAGGTCTCCAGAATTGATGGAATATCAATTAACATGTTTCAATAAGCATGTTAATTAAAAAAAAATGCAGCCTTGGAAGTGCTCATGAGGGTATACCAAGAAATTTGAAAGACCTGGCCATTGACTGGAAATGATCTATACTTATTTCCATTTAAAAAAAAAAAAAAGATGATCCAATAAAATATGGAAAACATCAAACAGTATCATCAATATAACATTCCAGTAAAATATTGCTTAATATTATTATAAACTGGCTGGAAGAATATATCAATAGGGAACTGCCAGAAATTCAAGTTGTATTCAAAAGGGGCCATGGCACAAGAGATATCATTGCTGATGTCAGATGGACCTACGTTGAAAGCAAAAAATACTAGAAAAAAAGTTTATTTGTATTTTATTGACTATTGATTATGTATATCATAACATTGAGAAGAGTGAGAATTCCAAAACTTAATTGTGTTCATAAGAAACCTATAGAAAAAGAAGTTATTGTCCAAACAAAACAAGAAACACTGCACGGTTTAAAATCAGGAAAGGTGTGTGTCAGGATTGTATCCTTTCTCTATACCTATCCGAACTGTACATGGAACAAATCATTCAAGAAGCTGGGTAATATGCAAAGAATATGGCATCGGGATGGGAGGAAGACTCAATAACAATTTGTATCATGCAGGTGACACTACTGTGCTTGCATAAAGTGAAAAAGACTTGAAGTACATGCGGCAGAATATAAAAGAGTACAGCCTTCAATTCAATATAGATTACATCTCAACATTACCAGTGGACCAACAGGCAAAATCTTGATATAGGGACAAAAGATTGAAGTTGTCAATTTTTTTTTTAACTGTAATCAATACCCAAGGTAAAACAATCAAGAAATCAAAAGATGTGTTGCATTGAGAATATATGCTGTCAAGGACCTCTCCGAAGTTTTGAGATCAATGATGTAAATGTAAAAATTCACATGATCTAAACCATAATATTTTTAATTAATTGTTCTGCACCTCAAAGTTGGACAATGAATAAGGATGGCAAGAGAAGAATCACGTTCTTTAAATTGTGGTGTTAGAGAAGAGTATTGGATTTCCCGTGGACTTTCAAAAGAAAAAGCAAATCTATCTAGGAGTAAAGTATAACCAGAGTGTTCCTTAAAGGCAAGAATGCTGATGCTTCATCTCATATATTTCAGGCACATTGTCAGGCGAGATCAGTTCTTGGAAAAAGATGACATGCATCAAAAGAGGGAGGGTCAGAGAGAAGGAGAAAGACTCAGAACAAGATGGATTGACAGAGTGACTAGAACAAGGACTTTCAAAGATTGTGAGGATGTGATAGAATAAGGCAAGGTCCAGGCTCCTTATAAATCGTAATCAACTCAATGACACTTAACAATGACAACAACAAAAGCAGAAAAAGCAAAAGCCCTGTCTGTTTCCTGATTACTTTGTCTTGGGTCTTCCATTCATCTTTGAGGAATAGTTCGGCACATTGAGAAGCCTAATAGACTATTAATTTATTAAACTCTTGAACTTGACTCCAGTTCTTACAGACTGGGTGTGTGGAGAGGAAAGATTTAAGGAGTTGTTATTATTAAGAGCCTTCATATATGATGAGTTTTGCACATGTAAAACTTTACAGTGGTACATCAAAAGCCAGATTCATTGATATTAGGTTACTCCTGACTCAGTTTCCTGACATTAGGTTTCTAAATGAAAGGAAATTGCTCCTCTTTCTCCCAAAAAAGCTGTTGGTGAATCCAAACCCTTTGGATTAACAGCACAACTAGTTATGAACTATGCCACTAGAGTTCCCATCTACCAGTAACTCATACTTAAATTACAAAAACAACAGAAATGTCTTGTCTCCTCCCAGTACAATTTATAGCCTTGGAAGCCCAGTGATGAGTTGCTACAAACTGGAACCAAGTCAAGGGCAGTGAGCGAGAGCACTCAAGGACGCCATTAAATCTTTCAAGTAAACTGACTGATGAGGACTGATCAGGAAGTTGAAGTTTCCACTAAATACCTTTTTCAAGAGTCTAATATTGTATATTTTAAAGCTGGAAATGTGTATCTTAGATTATCACTAGTATCTGGACTCTGAAGAGGAGGAGGAGGGTCCTGGCAAGGTTTTGTATTTTGGTCTTAGTATATAGTGAGGCATGGGTGACCTTGATTAATATTTTGGATGGCTGTGAAGTAAGATATTCCTAGAGATTTTCACTCAGAAGAAGACAATTCCTGTGGTATGGCCCAAGAACCAAAAAGCCAAACCTATTGCCAGTGAATTTATTCTAACTCACAGTGACCCTGTAGGACAGAGGATAATTGCTTTATATTGTTCACAAGCAATCTTTACAGATGCAGACTGCCTCATGTTTGCCCTAGAGTTTTAAAAAATTAGTAGATGGAATAATTTGTCAGACAGGACGTCCAGGACAGTATGATTTCTGGGTCTTTTCCTTTATCAGAAACAGCCTGAATAGAAACAAAAAGAAGTAACATTCCTCTGGAGCTCCATCTTTCATGCACTCTCTATGCCATTTATTCCATGAAACTCAAGGGGATCTCCATGTGATAAAAAGGCCAGGGTTGATCAGGGGTAATCTCCTCCAGAACCATGGCAAGCTGGCAAGGTACTGAGGACAAGGGAGGCTATTCTCTTCAGTGGATAGAATATTCCAGAAATCCCAGGGATAAACTCCATCCTATATAAAGGAGGCCTCATAAGCTATGCCAAACTCATGCACTGCTGTTTCCTTTATCTAAGCCACAATGAGTCCAGAATATGGTCAGCAATTATCATTCTATTAAATTGATGATAATCAAGAAAGTATTACATTTCAGCAGCCCATGAGTCCATGAGTGATCAATGGCCACCATAAGTGGTCCAGAGACTGCAGGGAGCATGAGAGGAAGTTATCGGTGTTTTTCCAAGGTGACTCTAAGGGGGGTCAAACTTCCAGCCTTTTCATCATTATTTGATTATTTAATTGCTTGCATTACTCAAGACAGTACAAAATTAAGGTAATATATAAGAATTCTGATGGCCTAGTGGCAAAAAACTACACTGCAATCCCAAAGGCACACATTTGGAGATGGACGGCAATCTCCAACTGCCTCTGAAAACTTGCTGGAGGGTCAGCTATTGGACTGTTCTGACTCAATAGTACAACAACATACAGCAAAAAAGTTTTAATCTTTGAAGGTTCTTTTAAAAGTGATATGAGGCCATAGTAGGTTAACTGGGAGCCCAAGGGTTTCATTTGACCAAGCCAAGGATTTAATTTAATGTTAATATATTAATCATTGTATATCTTTCAACACACCTTATGAGATATTTTAGAACAAGTGCTGTGACTATAGGACATTTAGGAAAGGTAATAATTTTAACTATTTAAGAAATAGCATATTTGGGGTTTTTTTCCTATTTTATATTTAGTAATTTTCTAAAGAGTATTGGGGGGATTACATTAAAACTTAGTAGATCCATAGATGTAACTTGCATTTCATTATTTATTAAGCAAGCCATTTTGTGTATTTCTACCAATATTAAATTTAATTGATAATGCCTGTTACATGGTGCAAAAGCCCCTTTATCTTTACCTATATGCATCATTCTGACAATGATAACTGAATAATAATGATAAAATTATAACAAATTTTAGATTGCCAGTTGGATCAAATCATAATATCATGTTTCAAAGGATAGAACATTTGAAAATTTCCTTTCCATTTATCCGGATTCCTGTTTATTTCTTCTCTTCCTCTTCCTCCTTCTCCTCTTTCTCCTTCACTTTCTTCTACTCATCCTTCTCTTTCTTTTCCTCTTTGTTCTTCTCACTTCTTCTTGTTAGTTACCATCATGCTGATTCTAATTCATAGTAATATATATGGTATGTGCTGAGTAGAATTGCTCCATAGGATTTTTTAGCCTTAACTTTAATTGAAGCAGGTTTTCATACCTCTTCTTCCTCTCTATCACTGGGTGAGTTCAAACCATCCCACCTTCAATTTAGTGAAAACAAAATGAGCAAACAATTTTCACAATCTAGGGACCTTACTCTTTACCAGTACCTCTCCACTATTTCAATACTTTAGGCACAATCTTAGAAGATAATATAATAGGGTGCCCCTTAGAAACAAGAATGGTGGAACTTTGTTACACAAGTTGTTATTGGTGTGTATCATCAAGCCAGAACCAACACACAGCTGACCCTCTGGTAGGTTTTCAGAGGAAAGAGGAGACTGCTCATCCTTCTCCTGCGGTGACCTAATGGTAAGAATAGAAAGAACTCTGGTGGTCTAATGGTAAGAATTTGCACTGCAACCCCAAAGGCATGTAGGCATGTGGTTCCGATCTGCCAACTGGATAATAAACTTGTCACTTCAGTTTTCCTTCATGTTTTCCATATGTTAACATCAAAATGAAGAGATGAAAAGCTCTACTCAAGTTTTCATAGTTATAAATGTGGTTTTGAATTTTTCTTAGTAATTCATTGAGATTGTGATTGTTAATTTTTCTAATTTCACTGTGAGACAAATAAAGAAACTGGGTTAACATTCCAAATTTTTTAAACGGGGGTCTTTCTTTGATAGAATAGTGAAATGGTTGTTCTGAAATATTCCCACAGAAACATATGAATGAAGGAGTCCAAGCACAGAGTGTTACAAATATTAAATTAGAGGCAACAGAATCAATCCCACCCCAGATAGAAGTACCTGAGAAGACAGGTCTAGTATATTGGTGATCTGCTTCCAAAACTCTATGCAATGACACAAAAGGTGTTTTCATGAGCTAAACTCAACATCACCCAACAACTAACAACAACCTGGTCAAGGTTCTTCCCATTCAAGAGTGAAATGTATGAAATAGTAGAGAATCATAAGAATCATAAGAATCATAAGTCAATTCAACTTAACTTACTGTCATTGAGTCACAACCAACTCCTAGCTGACCCTCCAGCAAGCTTTCAGAGACTGTAAGTCACATGGAAGAAGAGTGTCCATCTTTCTCCCTCAAAATAGCTGGTAGATTTGAACCATGTGATTTTGGATTGGTAGCACAACTCCTTACCCATTAGGCCACCAGAGCTCCCAAGCTATAGGTATGCATAAGAAAATTGAATTAATATTAAATTAATAGAAAATTTCTTGTTTTAAAGATCATGTTAAGATGCAGTGTAGAATCACGGTTAAGATGAATAAAATAATTAAGAAAATAGAAATATGGTTTATATAAGCGAAATAATTTTGTTTCTATTCTTCTTGATTGGAACTTACTATTTTGTTGTAGGCTCTCTTGCTCTCAGAGTTCCCTAATTTTCAGCCTTTCTTGCATCATCTCTGTTAGCTAAATCTCCCCGTTTACTCAGAGTAAATGTTACATGTGGTTGAAAGAGCATAACCTACAGATCAAAGGGTATCTGGGGACCAAATTCTGTTCTGTCATTCACAAGTTGAGTGAACTTAAGCAGGTTTCATAAGCTTCCAGTGTTTTAATTGTCTCACGGGGGGGGGGGGGGAATGGAAAATAATGTTACTTCAACAGACTATTATGAGTAAAACTGATAAATGTATGAGATATTATCTACAAATTATAAAATTGTAGATGTTATTAAATTCTACTATTGATATTAAAAAGAACAATAATGAGTACAATATTGGCACTTTGGCGTGTTCAGATCCATAAGTAAGAAGCTTAAAGTACATAAAATTGTTGTGTTAGATACTACTGAGTCAGTTCAGATATATAATGATGCTTTGCAGAACAGAAAAAGACATTTTCCAGTCCTGCACTGTCCCCATAATATTTAGACCATTGTTACAGTTACTGCATAACCCATTTTGCTGACATTCTTTTTCACTGAGCACCTTCTACTTTACCAAGCATGAATTCCTTTTCCAGGATTGGTCCCTCCTCACAACATGCCCAAAGTACCTGAGATGAAGTCTCTTTTAAAAGTTTGTTTTACTGATCCTTAAAATGCTTTTAAACTTTTACTCTTAAAAGTAATTAAATATCAGAGAACGTAAGAAGGAAACTGAAACCCTTCTCATCATCTGCCTGGATTTCTGAGGGTTTGGCAGTTCTAAAATAAAATCAGCCATTTTGATACATTGTTTCATACCATTCTGCCAACTCATTTCTGAGTGTAACTATAAAAAAATAAAAAGAATAGTATAAGAAAAACATACTCAGAAGCAATGATGGACAATCTTACAAAGCAGGAATATGTAAAAACCAGAGCTCTACCTTCAACGACCACCTCTCCTCCACCCCCCAGAAAGCTCTATTGGCTTAGTGGTAAAGTGTGGCATTGCCAACTCAGAGGAATATGGTTCAAATCCACCAGCTGCTCCTTGAGGAAAGATGGGTAGTCTCTTCCTGTGCAATTTACCGCCTCTGGAGATACAGCTATGAGTCTGCTCTGACTGGATGGTAAACAGCAATCCCTATCCTCAATGTCTCATTCCTTTCCTCCAAGCAAGACCCTTGAACTGTAATTTCCAGGCCAATACAAGGTCTCCTTTGCTTTGGAATCGAATTTGGTTTGTTTTCCTTGATAGATTGAGAGATGGTATGTATCTGCACTGACCCTTTTCTGACTTCTGGTTATCCCACTAATGTTGTTGTTGTTGTTGTTGTTATGTGCCGTCAAGTCGCCTGCGACTCATAGCGACCCTATGTACAACAGCCCTAACTAAACTCCGCTCTGTCCTGTGCCAATCGCACTGTCTCTGACACTCCCATCCCAATTATCCCAGTCACTGAATCAATCCACCTCATAGAGGGCCTTCCTCTCCTGCGCCGTCCCAAACTTGATGTTTCTCTCTAATGACCGGTCTCTCCTCACTACATGTCAGAAGTAAGTTAGATGGAGCCTCAGAATCCTTGCCTCCAAGGAGCCACCCGGTTTAACCCTCTCCAGGACAAATCTATTTGTTTTCCTAGCAGTCCATGGTATTCTCAGTACTCTTCTCCAGCACCACAGCTCAAAGGCATCAGTTCTCCTTCTATCCTCCTTGGTCATTGTCTAACTCTCTGATGCATAACAGGTGATTGCGAAGACTATGGCCTGTATCAGACGCACCTTAGTCTCCAGAGAGACACCACTGCTCTTCAGCACTTTGGAGAGGTCCCTAACAGCAGACTTTCCCATCATGGCAATGCGCCTTTTAATTTCCTGGCTGCTGGTGCCAAGACTGTTGACTATGGAGCCAAGCAAACTAAAGCTGTGTACAATCTCAATCTCTTCACCATCCATCCTGATGCTGCCAATTGGTCCAGTGGTGAGAATCTTTGTCTTCTTGACATTGAGCCTCAATCCATATTGCAGGTTGCAGTCCTTGACACTCTGCAGCAGGTGCTTCAGGTCCTCCTCAGTTTCATCAAGCAGGGTTGTGTCATCTGCATAACGCAGATTGTTGATAAATCGTCCACCAATCCTGACCCCACATTTCTCCTCATAGAGCCCAGCCTCCCGGATAATCTGTTCTGCATATAGGTTGAAGAGGTATGGAGATAGGATGCATCCCTGGCGTACGCCCTTCCCAATTTTGAACCATGCAGTGTTCCCTTGCTCTGTTCTGATGACTGCCTCCTGGTCCAAGTATAAGTTTTGCATTAGAACGATCAAGTGTTCTGGGATTCCCATTCTTCTCAGAGTCAGCCATAGTTTGTTATGATCTACACAGTCAAATGCCTTTGCATAGTCAATGAAGCACAGATAGACATTCCTCTGATATTCCCTGCTTTCAGCCAAGATCCATCTAACATCAGCTACAATATCTCTAGTACCACGACCCCTTCTGAAACCAGCCTGGGCTTCTGGTAGTTCTCTGTTGATGTGCTGTTCCAGTCGTTTTTGGATAATTTTCAGTAAAATCTTGCTTGCATGTGAAATCAGTGAAATTGTTCTGTAGTTTCCACATTCGGACTGGGGGTTATTATTATTATTATTAATTTTAATGAAAGTTTACAGAGACTTAAGGATTCCATTCATTCAATGTTGCACTTTTCTTCCTGCCCACCCCTCCCCCCAATTCACTCTTCTCTTTGAAAAGTAAAATTCTTTCATTGTTATACAATCGCTCCTCCCAAGTCCACTCCACTATGCAGCCTTCATTCTGGACTCCTGTCATAACAATAATACCTAATCATACATCCCTTTTAAACAGTTCTCTCTCTCATCTGTTTCAATGCAGTATACATTATTTATACTGGTTTTCAAGAAATCTTCTTTGACTCATGACAATCCCACTCTGAACAGAACAGATCTGTCCTATGGAATTTTCAAGGCTGTAACCACACAAAAGCAAATCACCAGGCCAATCCACCAAAGTGCCTGCCTCTAAGTGCCATCAGACATTCTCAGCCAGTACTCAAGACCTTAATCTTTTGCTCCACTCAGTGCACCTAATAGGCAGTCATCTTTTTTCTGAGTACCTTTCCTCAGCCATGCAAGGAGTGTAACTGAGCAAATAATCTCTACAAATGCACACGCATCCTTGCTTTCCGCTTTATTCACAATCACCTTTTACTTTTCTTGAGGTACAATTTCAAACAAACATAGAAATTTGAAAAGACTGCTCCTGAATCCCATTTCCTAGACCCAAATCTTCCTAACGCTGATGCAGTATTCTGTTTCTCAGCCAAAGATCATTTTACACATCAAAATGGTGCAGTTAATACTCACAGGATTTTAGGAGAAGTGATCATCAAGCGCAGTATCTGTTGGTACTAGAGCGCTATCAAGTCTTGCTCTAGGGTAGTGATTGAATCGGTTCCCTTTTATAGAAAGTTTTGTCTTCGTTTTGGAATCAGAGACCATTCCCAGGTAGAAATCCTTAGGATGTCTTTAAGGTTTCCCTTCAACTTCCTCCTAAACTAGGTTTCTCCTTTTAATGGAGTACTGATAGATTAGTAATCACTCTCCCACCTAAATAAGCAGTAAAGCACTTCCCTTTACCATTTAATTAGGATGGTTAAACCTAGACTACAGCCTAACTTGAAGAAAGAAGAGAGGAAGAATGTCTCCTCTTCCTTGTCAAATAATTACGTACAGTCACACAAGGGTAAATAATAAGCCACGTGGCAGTCAGACAGTCCTAGCTTGATCAAAACAGAAAAGCTGAGCTTAACTTTGCTGCTTAATTTTTAACTTCATTTTCAAATTCTCACTGACAGAATGAGACATCTCTATGACATGTCACTGTATTTTTCTGCTTTGGACTGTTCATACAACCATTTTGTCAACAAGCCTTTTTCCTGGAAGGAAGATCACACAGTAAAGAGTTCATGGAATTTGGAGAGATGAGGTCAACTCCAAATTAACTTTCTAGTTCTCAGTGACAAGTATTTTTAAATGTCTTCTATACTAGTAAAGCATAAGTTATAATATTCAATTCATAGTGTTGTTGTGCAAATTAAATGAAATGCATATGCTAACTGGTAGTAGGCCTATTGCCATTAAGGGCTCAATTAGCATCTGAAGCCCATGGTCAAATAAATACGAACTCTTAACTACTCTGCCATGGAATTGTACTGAATAGTTTCTTCCTATTTCTTTTTTCTTTAAATTTATATTTTAACCAAAGTTTACAGAAAACATGGATTTCCATTCATTCATTGTTGCACATTTTCCTCCCTACCCATCCTATCCCATATCTGTTTGGATCCTGATTCCTTAATTCATATAATATTTGAAGCTTTTAACTTTTGAATTATGGTTATTACCTCTTCTTCCTATTCTGACTCTGAACTTTCATTAAATGAGGCTGATGTCTTCCTTTGTGTGCTTTGGACTTCATTAGGAAAATTCCCTTGTACCAGTCATTCTCATCAAACTCCTTAAAATATCCCAAAGAAGACAAAACCTTAGCCTTACTACATTGTCCCTATCAGTTTTCTATTAATGCTGTAACCATAAGCTTGGTGGTTTTAAATATATTATCTCAAAGTTCTGAATGTTAAAAAATTGAAATGGTTCCCACTAAACTACAAGTGGGTCAATAAGCAACGTCACGATAAAAAGAGAAAAGATTAAACTTGTCAATACTATCTTTATAATCAATGTACATAAAAGTAGCAGTCAAGAAATCAAATGTGTTGTGCTGAGTAAATCTACTGCCAACAACCTCTTTACAATGCTAAAGAAAAAGATATCACTTTGAGGGCTAAGGTGTACCTAATCCAAGTCATGGTATTTTCAATAACCTCATATGCTTAAGAAAACTGGGCAATGAATAAAAGATACCACAAAAGAGTTGGTGCCTTTGAATGATGATGCTATCAAGTAGTATTGAACATATCATGGACAAAGAACAAATCTATATTGGAAGTAGTACAACCAGTATGTTCCTTAGGATATTAGAACTTTAGTAGTTGTGGTGGTGCATGATGGTAGTCTCAGTTACTCAGGTGGCTGAGGATTACTCAGGAGGCTATAGTGTACTATGCCAATTGTACGCACCATATGTATGGCATTAAAATGGTACCTTCTCAGGAGCAGGAAATCACCATGTTGTCCATAGAGAGGTGAGCTGGTCCAGGTTGGAGGTAAGAACTTTGTTTCATACAGTTTAGAGTTGTTATCAAATACACCAGTTCCTGGAGAAAGACCTCATGCTTGGCAAAATATGTTGTTGATATGTACCATAGAGTCTGAACCTATCCGTAGCTGACCATATGGAGGGTTACCAGAAGCAGTTAATCTTATAGAAGACTGCCCATCCTCCTCCTGTAGAGCAGCTGGTAGACCCAAACCATGTGGCTTTAGAATTGAAACTCATGTTCTTGCCACTATGCCATTTTATCAAGCTCCCTTGATAAAATATTGGACCAGTGAATAAGAAGAAGATGTTCAATGAGATGGGTTGACAAAGTAACGACAACAGTATGAAGATGGCACAAGACCAGGCAGTGTTCTATCCTGTGTAATGTTATTGTGTACTGTTGAGTTGAAACTGACCCATAGCTGACCTTCCAGTGGGTTTTTAGAGGCAGCTAATCACACAGCAGAAGACTGCCTATCCTTCTCCCTCAGAGCGGCTGATGAATTTGAACCATGTGACCTTGGTTTTGAATTGTAGCCCTTACCACTAGGCCTTTATTAACCACTAGTTCTTTATTTTAATTGTTGTTGTTGTTGTTGTTTAGTGCCATCTAGTTGAGAACATTTCATAGTGACTCTATGAACAAAAGTTCTGGAGCCTATTCTATCTTGTGCCATATTCACACTTACTGACACATTAGAGCCCATTGCAGCAGTCATCATGTCAGTCTACCTGGTTGAGGGTCTTCCTCTCCTTTGCAGACCCTCCACCCTTCCCAGCATCATGTCCTTTTCCAAGGAAAAGCCCTCCTAGCAATATGCCTTAAGTATGTGAGGCAAAGTCTCATCATTCTTACCTCTAAACAGAACTCTGGTAGCACCTCTCCAAAACATATTTATTTATTGTTTTGGCAGTCTATGGAATGTTTAGTGCTTCTACAACACCACAACTCAAAGGCATCAATTCTTCATCTGTCATCCCCTATTCTTGTCCAGCTCTCAGATGCATAGGAAGTGATCAGAAAAACCATGGCCAGAATCAGAGTCACCTTAGTCCTCAAGCTAATATCATTATTCCTTAATAATTTGGAGAGGTCTCTAACTTCAGACTTTCCCAATGCAATGTGTTTCCTTATTTCCTGACTGCTGGTAGCAAGGGTGTTAATTGTGGAACTAGGTAAGATGAAGATGTTGACAGTTTCAATATTTATGTGTCTAGTTAGGTGGCTCCTTGGAGGAAAGGATTCTGAGGCTCCGTCTAATATACTTTGGATGTGTTGTGAGGAGAGACCGGTCCTTGGAAAAGGACATCATGCTTGGGAGAGTGGAGGGACGGTGCAGGAGGGGATGGCCCTCTATGAGGTGGATTGATTCAGTGACTGGGATAATCAGGATGGGAGTGTCGGAGACAGTGCGATTGGCACAGGACAGAGCAGAGTTTAGGGCTGTTGTACATAGGGTCGCTATGAGTCGCAAGCGACTCGATGGCACATAACAACACAACAACAGTTAGGTTTATTCATATTGTCATTGGCAAATGATAGGTCTTTTTCTGTCATTTTTTCCACACTTTCTTTGTTGCTATAAAAAAATCCAACTGATTTTTGTATGTTGACCTTTGCATCCTGCCACTCTACTAAATTGGTCTACCAGGACTAACAGATTTTTTGTTGTTGTTGAGTCTTCATAGTTTTCCATGTACACATATCATATCATTTGTATAGGGTAACAGTCTCACTACCTCTTTCCCAATTTGGATTCCTTCTACTACCTTCTCTTGCATTACTGACCTCGTTAGAATTTCTGATCCTCATTTACAAGGGGATAAGTTTTGGTCTCTTTCCATTGAGAATGATGTTGACTCTTGGTTTTGTGTATGTAGTTTTCACTATTTTGATAAAATTCCTCTGTATTCCTATTTAGCTGAGTGTTTTAATCAGGAAAGTGTTGCTGTCCTTTTGCCGGCATGGAGCAGCGACACCCTGATGGTGTTAAGTGTGATGGAGACACACCACTCTGGGCATGCTGCAGAGAGCCAAACTCAACTTTATTGGGGGTTGCAGTGCGCTTATATACAGATGAGTAAACAAGAAGACAGGATGGGGTGGGATTGAAGACGTAGGACATGTGGATTGAACAGGAGAACCTCAGCTCAGTGCAGACGACTCCCAGCTTAACAGATGCAGCAGCCATTTTAGGCTTGCATTTATCTGGAGATAGGCTATTTGTCCCAGCCAGAGGCTTCCTCTTCCTCCCTAACATTCCCGAACAGGAGAGGATGTTGGATTTTGACAAAGGTCTTTTCTGCATCAGTTGATAGGATCATGTGGATCTGTTTCTTTGTTTTCTTAATGTGATAATTTACATGAATTGCTTTTCTTATGTTGA
>NW_006399820.1:449224-457020 GCF_000299155.1 Elephantulus edwardii | reverse complement strand
TGGTGGTGTGGTTAAGTGCCTTCGAGTCATAGACAGCTCATAGTGACCCTATGCACAAAAGTCCTAGACACCTGTATAACTTTCGTCCTTACTCCGGGTTCATAGGGTTTCCAGAGGCAAGCTATTATGGAAGTGGATGCCACTCCTGATTCTAAGCTTGTTTTAATCAGGGAGCTCCACCAAACACTGTTCATCATGGGTAACCATTCTTGCATTTGACTCATCAGTGTCACCCTGCTCGGCTTCACAGCAACTACAAGTTACCTCTGTAACTCAACTTTATAGTTGACCCATAGCAACCCTATGAACAAAAGACCTGAAACCTTTTCTATCCTGTGCCATCCTCACAATTGTTGACACACTAGAACCCATTGCAGCATTCCCCATGTCAATCCAACTGGTTGAGGGTCTTCCTCTCCTTCACTGACCATCCACACTTCCCAGCATCATGCCGTTCTCCAAGGAATAGTTCCTTCTAGCAACACGCTTGAAGTATATGAGGCAAAGCCTCACAATTCTTGCCTCTAAAGACCTCTGCGACTGGACCCTCTCCAACACCTATCTGTTCTCCTTGTCATTCATGGGATGTACAGTGTTCTTCTCCAACACCACAACTCAAAGGCATCAATTCTTTTTCTGTCATTCTCATTCATTGTCCAGCTCTCAGATGCACAGTAGTGATCAGAAAGACTGAATGTGTGTGTGTGTGTGTGTGTGTGTGTGTGTGTGTGTGTCTGTGTCTGTGTGTCTGTGTATACTGTAACAACACATAAGCAAAGGACTGCCAGAAGTCCAGGCTGGGTTTAGAAGAGATACTGGGGATGGATCTTAGCTCAAAGCAGGGAGTACCAGAAGAATGTTTATCTGTGCTTCATTGACTATGCAAAGACATTTGACTGTGTAGATCATAACAAACTATGGCTGACTCTAAGAAGAATGGAAATCCCAGAACACTTGATTGTGGCAATGAGAAACCTATACTTGGACCAAGAGGCAGTTGTCAGAACAGAGCAAGAAAACACTGCATGGTTCAAAATTTGGAAGGGCGTACACCAGAGATGTGTCCTGTCTCCACACATTTTCAACCTGTATGCAGAACAGATCATCTTGGAAGCTGGGCTCTATGAGGAGAAGTGTGATGTCAGGATTGGTGGAAGATCTATCAACAATCTGTGTTATGCAGATGACACAATCCTGCTTGCTAAAACGGAGGAGGACCTGAAGCGCTTGCTGCAGAGGGTCAAGGACTGCAGCCTTCAATACGGATTGAGGCTCAATGTCTAGAAGACAAAAGATTCTCACCACTGGACCAATTGGCAGCATCATGATGGATGGAGAAGGGATTGAGATTGTTCACAGCTTTAGTCTGCTTGGCCCCACAATCAACCCTCTTGGCACCAGCATCCAGGAAATTAAAAGCCGTATTGCAATGGGAAAGTCTGCTTAGGGACGGTTAGGGACCTCTCCAAAGGACTGAAGAGCAATGGTGTCTCTCCAGAGACTAAGGTGCATCTGATACAGGCCATGGTCTTTGCAATCACTTGTTATATATCAGAGAGTTGGACAATGATTAGGGAGGATAGAAGGAGAATTGATGCCTTTGAACTGTGGTGCTAGAGAAAAGTATTGAGGGTACCATGGACTGTCAAGAAAACAAACATTCATCCTAGAGAGGGTTAATCTAGGCTACTCCTTGGAGGCAAGGATTCTGGGGCTTCATCTGACATACTTTGGACATATTGTAAGAAGGGAACAGTCTTTGAAGAGGGACATCATGCTTGGGAGGGTGGAGGGACAGTACAGGAGGGGAAGGCCCTCTATGAGATGGATTGATTCAGTGACTGGGGCAGTTGCAATGTGCGTGTTGGAGGCAATGCAATTGGCACAGGATAGAGCAGGGTTTAGGGCTATTGTACATAGGGTCACTATGAGTCTCAAGTGACTTGATGGCATATAACAACAACAACAGCACAGGGGCTCCACAAGGAAAAGATTGAACACACATTTACAAAATGAGCAAAGGACATGAAGTCTTTTCAAGGAGGAAGAAATTTGGCTGGCTAAAATACACATGAAAAAAATGCTCCACTGGCGATAAGAGAGATGCAAATCCAAACTACAGTGAGATACTATCTCACCCCAGTAACAGCATCAAAGTTCAACAAGACAGCAAGCAATAAATATTGGAGAGGTTGTGAAGAGATAGGAATTTTCATACATTGTTGGTGTGATTGTAAAAATGTACAGCCACTCTGGAAGGCAATTTGGTGTTTCCTCAAAAGGCACAATCTGAAGAAGATAAAACTGATAAATGATACCTTCTAAAGATAGATTGTGTGCATTGAAAACTTTTTCCAACAGGGTGAAAAGAAAGCCTACTGACTGGGAAAATAAAGTTATCTTAAAAGACATTAAGTGAGATCTGGTTAAATGAATGGGAAATTTTATTATCACAAAAATACTGATTAATAAACACATTCAGTGAAATCCTGAAAGGGAAGGAAAAATGGAAGGATGTGCTAGAAACAGCCTAAATGTAGATCAATGGAATATTGAATAAATGCATGTGATACATTTTTATCATAGAAAATTAAGCTACAGAATGAGTTGTTGTTGTTGGGTGCTGTGGAGTCAAGTATGACTCATAGCAACCCTATAAACAACAGATCTAAACCCTGTTCTATTGTGTGCCACCTTCAAAATTCCTGACATATTATAGATCCCACTGTAGCAGTCACTGTGTCAAAACACCTGGTCGAGGGTCTTCCTCTCCTTTTCTAACCTCCACTCTTCCAACCGTATTAGTTTCATAGTTTTCTGTAAAATACAATAGTACTCAAAACAAAATTAAGGGAGCTCTGATGGCCTACTAATTAAAAGGTTGGAAGTTTGAGTCCATCCAGAGGCAATCTGGAAGAAAAGCTTGGCAACCTAGATCTGGAAAATCAAGGATTGAAAATCTATAAAGTACAATACACTGTGGCACACATTGGGACTCTGTGAGTCAGAATTTGAAGGGCGTCTGGTAATCAGAAAAATGAAAAGCCTATTTTAATTTTAGAAAAATGAAATGAATTCTAAATCAGAGAGAAATCTGGGAAAGGAATCAACGAAAGCAGGTTACATAGGTTTGGTTGTTGTTGTTATTGTTGTTGTTTAATACAACTGGCAGGACCATGAACTTTCCTGCTACTCTTGTTCCTCCACAGTATGGATACAGCAGCAGAAATTCACTGCAATGATATTTTCCTGAAAAGTTAATTTTACTCAGTAATTTTGAAATGTTGCTTTTAGGCTAATCTTTAATACTCAGAAATATTGGTGAGACAACCCTATCATTTTTCTTTTCTCAATTCTGTCACACCTATGCCTGAAAGCAATCCTATTCACCTTTCCTAGGTGAAATTCTAAGGTAAGGGAACTTTTGTTTCAAGTCAAAGAAACTGCGGTCTCAAAGAGTAACAAAAATACTCAGTAGATCTGGACAAGACTGTGTTCACAAGGAGAATGCAGCCTTTTTAAATGGCATTTAAAAAAAATAGTCCTGGCTTTCTGTTCATACCAAATATCCAATAGGGGAGTCCCAAAATACCAGAAAGTACCATAAAGCTTTTAAGAACTGGAGGAGGGATTGTATAACAATGAAAGAGAAGAATGAACTAGGGAGAGGGGGAGAAGAAAAAATGTTAACAATAAATGAATGGAAATCCAAAGTCTTCTGTAAACTTACATTAAAATTATTAAAAAAAAAATAGAATGAGAATCTCAGAAAGCCAGTCTCATGAAAATGTATACAAACTCACGTGCTCAAATTCAGACTGAATATGGATAGATTTTACTTTACTAGTGTACTATCACAAAAACCAGCAAAAAAAAATTCATTGAGATAATTCTCACCCACCATGACTCTAGGGTTTCCAAAATTGTAATCTTCACAGAAGGAGCTCTGGTGACAGAGTGATGGTTCAAAACTATCAGTTTCTCTGAGGAAGAAATATAAACAAAGTGAAATTGAGGAATTCTACCAACTTTTGCAGTCCAAAATAGGCCAAATTTGTGATCAATCATTGATGGCTGATATCCAAAAGTTGGAATCAAAGAAGGAATATTAATAGGAAAGTATAGACTTTATAACAGGCTGGAGAACTACTGACTGAATTTTCTATAGTCAATTATTTACACATTACAAACACCTTTTAGCCATATCTTTTATAAAATTTTATTCTGATTTATTTACAAAGTTAAATACATTGTTTTTCCATAAAAGATCCTATACTATTTTTAAGGAACACAAATGGTGACTATGAACATGGACCTCACAAAATGAACGACACAGTAATCAGAGTGACTACATCTATGGAAAGAATAATTGAAGAAGCTCAGTTTCAGTAGTCAAAAGCAGGGCAGGTGCTTGATTATGGAACAGATCATCAATTACTCAGGTGAAAGTTCAAATTGAAGCTGAAGAAAATTAAAATAAGTTGATTAAGAACCAACATATACTGAGTCTATTCCACTGAATTTAAAAATCATCTCAAGAATAGCTTTGAAATGTTGAACACTAATGATTAAAGACCAGAGGAGTTGTGAGATGACATCAAAGGTACCACATATGAAGAGAGTAAAAGGTCATTACAAAGACAGGAGAAAGGAAAAACCAAAACTGATATCAAAGGAGACTATTAAAATTACACTAACGTGTCAAGAGATCAACACAAATGGAAGAGATGTTGTTGTTGTTGTTGTTATGTGCCGTCGAGTCGCTTGAGACTCATAAGCGACCCTATGTACAACAGCCCTAATCTCTGCTCTGTCTTGCACCAATCGCACTGTCTCTGACACTCCCATCCCGACTACCCCAGTCACCGAATCAATCCACCTCATAGAGGGCCTTCCCCTCCTGTGCTGTCCCTCCACCCTCCCCAGCATGATGTCTTTCTCCAAGGACTGGTCTCTTCTTACAACATGTCCAAAATACGTTGGACGGAGCCTCAGAATCCTTGCCTCCAAAGAGCCACCTGGTTTAACCCTTTCCAGGATGAATCTGTTTGTTTTCCTAGCAGTCCATGGTACTCTCAATACTCTTCTCCAGCACCACAGCTCAAAGGCATCAATTCTTCTGTCCTCCTTGGTCATTGTCCAACTCTCTGATGCATAACAAGTGATTGCGAAGACCATGGCCTGTATCAGACGCACCTTAGTCTCCAGAGAGACACAATTGCTCTTCAGTACTTTGGAGAGGTCCCTAACAGCAGACTTTCCCATGGCAATGAGCCTTTTAATTTCCTGGCTGCTGGTACCAAGAGTGTTGATTGTGGAGCCAAGCAGACTAAACCTGTGGATAATCACAATCTCTTCACCATCCATCCTGATGCTTCCATTGGCCCAGTGGTGAGAATCTTTGCCTTCTTGACATTGAGCCTCAATGTAAAACCCAATGGAAGGAATACTGAAGTAAAAAAGACGAACAAAAGATTTCAAGAGCAACTTGAGAAGACAAAGTGGAGTATTGTAACAGAATGTGCAAGGAGATCTAGCTGGAGGATCAAAAGGATTTCAGCAGTTTTAAAGCTGAAATAACTAAAAAACAAATTCACACCTCAAGTTGGAATACTCAGAGATGCTATGAGAAAAATCTTGAATGATCCAAGAAACAACAAAAGAAGATGGAAAATGTGCAATAATGACTGACTACGAATTTTTTTTAAGAAGAAGATGGAGGGAATTCACAGCTTTATGCCAGAAGGAATTTGTCTACATTGAAATATTTCAGGAAGTAGCATATGAAAAAAAAATGTAATGAAGGAAGAAGTTCAAGTTGCATCAAGGTATTGGTAAAAATAGAATACCCATTGAATGTTTCAACTAACAGATGCAGCCCTAGTTGTACTCACCAGCTTGTGCTAGGAAATTTGGAGGACAGCTACCTGGCCAACTGACTGGAAGAGATCCATGTTTGCTCCCAAGAAAGATGAACCAACAGAATTTTGGAATTATCAAACAATATCATTAATATCACATGCAAGTACAATATTGGTGAAGATAATTCAAAAACAGCTGGAGGATTATATGGACAGGAAACTACCAGAGGCTCAAGCTAGGTTTAGAAGAGGCAGTGGCAGTAGGGATATCATTGCTGATGTCAGATAGATCTTGGCTGAAACCAGAGAAATACCAGAAGAATGTCTATTTGGTTGTGTGGATCATAACAAACTATGACTAACATTGAGAAGAATGGGGACCCCGGAAATACTTATTTATACTCATATTATTGTAAACCATAGAGTCAGAAGTGACCCATAGCTGACCATTCAGCAGGTTTTCAGAGGCAGTTAATAGCAGAGGAGGAGGTTATCCATCCTTCTCCTATGGAGCAGGTGGTAGCCTTGAACCATGTGCCTTCAGAATTGCAGTGCAGCTTCTTGCCTAACTCTAGACCAAGAAGCTATTGTGCAAAAAGAGCAAGAGAACACTGCATGGTCTAAAATCAGCAAAGGTGTACATCAGAGAGGTATCCTTTCTTCATACCTATTCAATCTGTATGATAAACACATCATTAAGGAAGCTGAACCTTCTGAACAGTGTGGAAACAGGATCAGAGCAAGACTCATCAACAACTTCATTACGTAAATGACACAACTTTGCTTGCTAAAAATGACCAAAATAAGAAGATCAAAGACTACAACCTTCAATATGGATTGTATCTCAACATCAAGAAAACAATTATCCTCACCGTTAGACAGATAAATATCATCATAATGGATGGAGAACTGACTGAAGTTGTCAATAATTTTGTCTTACTTGGATCCACAAGCAACATTGTTGGTACGTTGCTGTTACTTTTTAGGTGCCATCGAGTCCAGTATTATTCATAGTGACCCTATGAACAACAGATCTGAATTCTGTCCTATCATGTACAATCATCAACAGTCAAGAAATCAAAAGATGTGTTATGTTGGGAAAATCTGCTATCAAAGACCTTTCCAAAATACGTAGAAGCAATGATATCAGTTTAAAGACTGAAGTGTGCCTTTTCAATCACTTGATATGCATCTGAGAACTAGACAATAAGAATGACAGAAGAGTTGGGATGTTGGAGAGAAGTACTGAATAGACCATGGACTGCCAAAAGTGCAAAAACTGTCTTGGTTGATGATGAAGCCTTGTCTCATATACTTTGGACATTGTTGCTGTTATTGTTAGATGCCACTGAGTCAAGTATGACTCATAGTGATATTATAAACAACAGATCTGAACCCTAACCTACCCTGTGCCATCCTCATCATCTCTGATACACTTGAGCCCATTGTTGCAGTCACTGTGTCAGTCCACGTTGTCCAGCGTCTTACTCTCCTTTCCTGACCTTTCCAAACATGATATATTTTTTCCATGGACTGACCCCTCCTAACAATATGCCCAAAGTATGAGAGATGAAGTTTAATCATCAGTGCCTCAAAGGGAGTAACCTGGCTGGACTTTCTCCAAGACAGGCCTCTGTGTTCTTTTAGCAGTCACACACCACTGCACAGTGCCCCAAATCACCTTTAGCAGATGACCCCTTTAAAATGGAGCTACACATTCTTTGTCCTCACGGAACTGATTGGAGTGATTCAGTACTCTTTCCAACACTCAAACCAAAGGCATTAATTCTTAATCTATCATCTTCCTTCATCATCTGACTTTCAGGTGAATAGAAAGTAATTGAAAATCGGTCACAGCATTCACTTGCTCAGAGCTGGCCCTGGCTGAAGGTAGTACCATTTCAATGGTGCTGAGGTAATCTCTGTCCAAACGAC
>NW_006399820.1:436936-447770 GCF_000299155.1 Elephantulus edwardii | reverse complement strand
TTTCCAATCGCAATACGTTTTTTTATTTCCTGGCTGCTGGTGCCAAGTGTGTTGACTGTGGAGCCGAGCAAACTGAAGCTGTGAACAATTTTCATCTCTTCACCATCCATCCTGATGCTACCAGTTGGTCCAGTGGTGAGAATCTTTGTCTTTTTGACATTGAGCCTCAGTTCATACGGAAGGCTGTAGTCCTTTGACCCTGTGCAGCAAGTGCATGAAGTCCTCCTCTGTTTCAGCAAGCAGGGTTGTGTCATCACATAACGCAGATTGTTAATAGATCTTCCACCAATCCTGATGCCACAATTCTCCTCATAAAGCCCCGCCTCTCGGATACGTTATATTATTTCAAGAAAAATAGTTTTACAAAATCATATCAATTATTGCATGTTTCCTTTTTTTGTTAATAATCAGAATGTGGAAGTCTCTTGGAAGAACTTTTAAATTTGCGGGATTCTCTCACAGATGACGTGCAGAGGCACCCACTGCCCCTCAGGAAATGAGATCCGGAGTTGTGGGAACGACCCTCTTGGGCCTGGAAAGAGGAGTCTGCAAATACTCCCATCAGCCGCTTTAAAAAATTTCTACTGCAAAGGTCCAACTTCAAGCACTACCTGAATGGTGAGTTGCAATCTTTCTTTGGAATAATATTTCTATGGTCCAGGTAAAACTCACCACGTTCGTAGCTGACTTTTTCTGAGTAAACACTTGATTGTGATATGTACATGCAAAGCCTTCCATGTTAGCATTATCTATCATCACATTAGAGATTCAAGTGCAGAAGTGTGTACAATTAGCAGAAGGAGTAAGAATGTCTTCAGAAACATTCCAAGATGAATGGCAGAGATTTGACCTTCTGCCAAAAGCTTTGAATATTGATCAAACAAAAGTTCCAAACCAAATGTTCAGAAGTTGAAATGGACTGTTTCTAGACTAACTGCAAGACAATTGAAGCAGAGTTACTACAGCATAACCCACCTTCCAACAATTCCTGAAACAGTTCCTTAATTGGATTATTAAAACAAAATGTTTTTTTCTATAACCCTGAGTTATGAGGTCCTTGCTTAGTGTTATAATGGATTAAAGCAACATAGCCCTGAAGTTCTCAGGCTTGGGAAAATTGCCTAACGTTGTTATAGCAGAATTATATTTAGATTTGAATTAATCTGTGATACATACAAATCAAAGCTAAGAATATGTGTGAAATTCTAGCAATAAGTCTGGAAAGGTAAACAATCTTTATTTCTAATGCTGAATTAAGTTTCTATATCGGATCAATTAATTTAGATGAAAACCTATTTAACTTAAACTATCTTGTCTTAAATACGCTTATTGTGGAGTTTTAATCAAAACTAGCATTTTACAAATTCACTTTTAAGAAAAGGGTTATTATTGCAGGTAGTATCAATAACTCAGATATATTGTATAATGTACTTCAGCGACAACTGGCAATTGCAATTACATGAGGACATTATATAAAACAAAAATATAGACATGGTAAATTTGACATACTCATTATCTTTAATTATTTGTCTAGGAAATATGAGATATTTGTATGCATGGTAAAGGATTTTTTTATACAAAATCTACTGCCTCAATCTCTAATCCTATTGAGATATTTAGTTTCTCTTGTATTGTAACTCAGCATAAATTACCACTCTGAAAACTTGCTTTACCCATTAGGGCAAATTCGGGCTAGATTTAACACTCTGTAAGTTCTCACGAAGAACTGTTTTTATAAAACTGTCTTTCCTATAATTTAGAATTTCATTTAAAATGAATAGAGTATACTTTCATTAAATGACCTTTCTGTGCCAAAATAGAATCTTGATTAAACCAAAACCCACTATTGTCAAGTTGATTCTACCTAGTAGGAACCCTGTATGACAGAGTGGAACAGCCTCATACAAATTTCCAAAGCTACTAAGTCTTTAAGAAGTAGATTACCACATTTTTCTTCTGTGGATCTGCTCATGAACTTCTGCACAACCACCTTAATTATTACAAGGTAACTGAGAAAGTGTTTTGGATTTTCCATGTAAGTCAATTATCATAAAGAGATTTACAAAGTTAAAGCTATTCAGTGCATCATGTAGCCTGAGACTATCAAGAATGGTTATAAATTTATTTTTGGTGCCATATTAAGATTATTATGCTTAAATGCACATTTTGAAAAATAAGCCAAAGAACTACAGTTTCACTTATATTTAACTTTTGCAAACTGTGTTTTGTGGATAGTTTTTCAGGTTTCACAACCAACTAATACATTTCAATATTTTGAATACGTCAGTGTTAATTTTTATTTTCAGAGGTAACTCAACAGACTACTATTATGTTTTGGTATTAAGGGATATAACTTTCAATAAAGCTACTGAAATAAAAAAAAACTAAAAAGACGAAGAAGAAAAGAAAAAAAGAAGTAATTGAAAAGACCCCAGTTTGAATCAGGCACATCTTAGTCTTCAAACTAACATTGTTACTTCTCAGCACATTGAAGAGGTACTTGGTAGCAATTTCTCCAATGGAACACAGCAAGTGTTTTGATTTGTTGACTGCCTAGTATCAAGGGTGTGGATTGTGGAACCATGCAAGATGAAATGTTTAACAACTTCAGTCTTCTCTCCATCCATCAGGATGTTGCCTACTTACTAATAAGAATTTTAGTATTCCAAGTTCTCCTCACTTTCAGCAAGCAAGATTGTGTTCTCTACATAATTTAGTTATTGATGAGTCTCTCTCATCCTGATACCATATTTCTCTTCATAAAGTTCAACTTCTTGAAATAACTGTTCAGCTTACATATCGAATAGATATAGAGAAAGATAGAGCTATGACACCTACCTTTTTTTGTTTTTAAACTATGCATGTTCCCTTGCTCTATTCAGACAATAACTTCTTGGTCTTGGTATAGGTTTGGTATGAGTAAAGTTAAGTGGTCTGAAATTCTAATTTTTCTCAATGTTAGCTGTAGTTGTTTGTGATCCATCATAGATGTGGAGAAATGAACTCTAGTGCACATTACAGTCAAGGATGTTTCCTGGTCACTAAGTGATTGAAACACTTGTGGAAATGATCTGAATAACAGTACAAAGACTGAAAAGTGAATTCGCATGAAAATTATTTGCAGAGATGTTTGATAAGGCAGCCAGATTCATATTAGGCCAATCCTTTGTTGAGATAAATATTTCAATTCTCTTATTAGAATTTAAATAAGACCCAGAATTGTTGTTGTTATTAGGTGCGTCGAGTTGAATACGACACATAGTGACTCTATGAACAAAAGATCTGAACCCTGTTCTATCCTGTGCTTTCCTCACACTTCCTGACACACAAGTACCAATTGTGGCAGTCACCATATCAGTTCACCTGGTTGAGGGTCTTCCTCTCCTTTGCTGACCCTCCACTCTTCCTAGCATCACGTCCTTCTCCAAGGAATAGCCCCCTCCTAGTAACATACCGAAAGTATGTGAGGCAAAGCCTCATCATTCTTGCCTTCAAAGAGCTCTCTGGCTCTACCCTATCTAAAACATTGTTTGTTCTTTTGGTTGTCCATAGGATGTTCAGTGCTCTTCTCCAGCATCACAGCTCAAAGGCATCAGTTCTTCTTCTGTCATCCTTATTCACTGTCCAGCTCTCAAATGCATAGCAAGTGATCAGAAGAAAGACTATGGCCTGAATCAGTTGCACCTTAGCTCTCAAACTGACATCATTACTCAATAATTTGGAGAGGCCCCTAACCACAGACTTTCCCAATGCACTGTGTCTTATTATTTCTTGACTACTGGCACTAAGGGTGTTAATTGAAGATACAAGCAACATGAAATTGTTGACAGTTTTAATCTCTTTTCTGTCCATCATGATGTTGCCTATCAGTCAGTGGTAAGAATTTCTGTTTTCTTGACATTGAGACAATCCATACCAAAGTCAGCATTCCTTGATGTTCTGCAACAAGTGCTTCAAATCCTCCTTAGTTTCAGCAAGCAAAGTTGTGTCATTTGCTTAATAACGGAAGTTATTGATGAGCCTCCAATCCTGCCTGATGCCACATTCCTCTTCATAGTTAAACTTCTTGAATAATTTGCTCAGTGTACAGATTAAATAGGTATGGAGAGAGATTACAACCCTGGCACACTCCCTTCTTAATTTTAAACCATGGAGTGTTCCCCTACTCTGTGTGCACAACAGCCTCCTGGTCAAGGTTTTGTTTCTACATGAGCACAATTAAGTGTTCTGGGACTCCCATTCTTCTCAATGTCAATCACAACTTGTTATAAGCCAGAATATCTTAGATCAGAGTATCATAAAATATTATTCAAATGCCCAGTATGCACACTGTCAGGAAGCAAAGTTGAGCTATAGAGAGCTGAGTGGAGCTGCCAAGTTTTGGGGTAGTAGAACTATAAATCCAGAAATCTATATGTAGCAGATATCTTCAGTAATGGAGCTAAAAAAAGAAACACTCTGATAAAGACAAGCTGTGCTGTAATTCCAAACACATGGTTTAAATCCACCAGCTGCTCTGCTGGAGAAGGATGGGCACTCTCCTCCCATATGATTAAATTGCCTCTGAAAATTCACTGGAGGGTCAACTGTGAGTTAGTTCCAACTCAAGGGCACACAGCAACATAATGGCTTTAGCAGAATTGTTAAAGGAAAATGTGAACTAGAGATAAAGGGAAAGCAGCGAAAACTAGAAATACTACAGTAAGTAGGTAATTCTGCCTTAAATACATTGAAATGTTTAATAATGAAAACAAAAGTTGCATCAATCTTTAAAAAGAAAATAAGAAAATACTATTTCTATCACACAAAGTTCCTATCTTTAAACTATCAGAACTTCTTCTTTAAAAAGTTATTTCTTGCAAAAGTTTCCAACTTTTATATTTCAGTCATTACCTCTTATACCTGAAGTTATTAACATGAAAAGGTCCAGTTTTGAGGTCATAATCTAGTTTTTCTTTCCTTTGGCCTTTAAATAAGATCTCTAAAGTGGTCTAGTGGTAAGGCTGCCAACCCAAAAGCATGTGATTCAAATCTACCAGCTGTTCTGAGAGAGAAAGATGATGTGATTGACTGCCTCTGAAAATCATCTGGAGGCTCAGCTCTGAGCCAGTTCTGACTCGATGATTCATACAACAATTGAGCGGGACTAAACCTATGTTTTCATTTCCAACAGAAGAAGGTGGAGCTGAGTTGCTAAGTAGTTGACATCACCCAACCCCACAGCCTTTTCTGCAATGCAGTTTGATCTCACACTCTGGGATCCAAGCTGAAACCATTCAGTGCTGAAAACCATTCCGTGCTGATCCACGGTGAGTCTGACTTGCTGCCTGTAAGTAATGTAAAGCATTTGAATCCCCCAAAGGAACATGAAGGATATCTGTGAGATATTCCAACATGGAGAAGAATCGGCGGCTGACTTCGAAAAACAACAGTGTTGTTACAATCTTTTGCCACATCCTTCAGGGCAATTATAAAACAATGTTGTTGTTGTTGTTGTTGTTGTTATGTGCCATTGAGTCGCCTGCGACTCAGAGCGACCCTATGTACAACAGCCCTAAACTCCGCTCTGTCCTGTGCCAATCGCACTGTCTCTGACACTCCCATCCCAATTATCCCAGTCACTGAATCAATCCACCTCATAGAGGGCCTTCCTCTCCTGCGCCGTCCCTCCACCCTCCCAAGCATGATGTCCCTCTCTAAGGACCGGTCTCTCCTCACAACATGTCCAAAGTAAGTTAGACAGAGCCTCAGAATCCTTGCCTCCAAGAAGCCACCCGGTTTAACCCTCTCCAGGACAAATCTATTTGTTTTCCTAGCAGTCCATGGTATTCTCAATACTCTTCTCCAGCACCACAGCTCAAAGGCATCGGTTCTCCTTCTATCCTCCTTGGTCATTGTCCAACTCTCTGATGCAGTTTGATCTCACACTAGACCACATAAAAATAGCAATGATAATTATCATTGCCCAGGAAGGCTTAAGGGAGTTGTTGGCAAAAGTAGAAAGATCACAAATCAGAACTGGGAATTAACTCTCTGTGTGCTTCCTGCTTTCAGATATACTGTGCCTCATGATTTACTGGGGTGTTAATATGTCCCTTTTCTATTTGCTACTGCCTTCTCTCCTTTCAAGGATAAGCTAAGTCCATGTTTGTTTCCCCACTCAGAATGAAAAGCTCTTCATGTTAGTGGGTCTAGGGATCTCATGAAGGTAAAAGATACATAGTTGGAGTTGAGTTTGTCATGGTGACATTATGATGTATTATAGAGCAAAACACCTGAAATAGAACACCTGGTCCTACGGCATCCTCGTGATTGCTAGCTCATCATTACAACTACTGTGCCAATTCACCTCGCTCTTGTGGATTCACCCTGACCCCCTTTAAGTTGGCTGTGCAACTTCCTACAGACTATGCCACTAGGGCTTCCTAAAGAACAAGAACAATAATTTAAAGACTAAGGTGCACCTGACTCAAGTCATGGTAATTTCAATTGGTTTGTATTCATGCAAAAGTTGAACAATGATTGAATAAAAAAGACCAAAGAAGAATTAATGGCTTTGAATTGTGTTGGTGAAGAGTATTGACTATGCCATGGATTGCCAAAAGAACAAACAAAGCTCTCTTTGAAGAAGTGCAGCCAGGGTACTCTTAAGAGGCAAGGGTGGTGAGACTTTTGTCTTGCATACTTTGGACATGCTATTGTAAGTGGATAGTACTTAGGAAGAGGGGCAAAAAGGCAAAAAAATAATCAAACTCACTGCCATAAAATTGGTTCTGATTCACAGAATCTTTCTCCCATAGGTGCCTGGTGATTTGGAACCTCCAGTGATGGGAAAAAAATGAGATATTGAAGTCATCTACTAGTGTTGTGAAGTCTATTTTGTAGTGTAAACCTGTTAAAGTTTTATTTTTGTATTCCGGCTTTTGTATTTTGGGAGTCTTTCACTGAGTGTGTATATATTAATTATAATTATGTCCTAGGGTTCAACTAACTTATTAATCATTGCATAATATCCTTTTCCTTGTCTCTAAGGGAGCATTGGTGGCCTAGTGGGTAGAAAGTTGTGCTGCTAATCCAAAGCTGGAGCCTCTCTAGCTGTTCCAATCCACCAGCAACTCCTTGACAGAAAGATGGGCAATCTCTTCCCATGAGATTTTTTTCCCTCTAAAAACCTGTTGGTGGGTCAACTATGAGTTAATTTTGGCTCAGTGGCAACAAGTTGAAGGGTGCTTTTTATTTTCCTGTTTCATATTGGTTTTTACCTTGAAGGCTATTTTATAAGAAATTAATTTTGCCACTACTGCTTTTTTAATTGTTTTTTATTAATACATTTTTTTCCTACCCTTTGCTGTTTATTTTTACTTGTGTGTCTAAATTATGTCTCATGCAGACAATAAATTGATCTGTTATGTTATCCATTCTGCTGCTTTTTTCCCCTTGCCAGGTACATTTAATACATTCACATTCAATATAATTATCAGTTGTATGGTTTTATTGCTGTCATTTGACAACATTTAAGGGTGTGTGTGGCTGTGTGTGTGGGGGTGTGTAGCATTGCTGATTTCTTTGTTCTATCTACTTTTCTGTGCTGAGTTCATTTTGTTTATGGCTTTTTAAAAGTCATGTCTTTCATTGCTGCTGTTTTAATGGTTATTAAGTCTTCATTTATTTCTTCTATGTTTTGATGAGGTTTATTACTATTCTTTGAGATTACCCTATAAATCACTAGTTGAATCTCAAATCTAAAATAGTTCACTCTAAAATGAAAGCAACTTGACTTCCTCTCCACTTCGTAGGTATTCTACTTATTTCCTCTTTTGTGTATATATTTGCCCTCATTTACAGTCTGATTTCTCTGGTTCCCTATTTATAATATCTTAAATTTATTTTACTTAGTGTCTTTCTGTATCTCATGGGTAAGTTCCTGAATAATATCATGTCTGTTAATTTCATATTGTTGATTGCTGCTCTTAGTTCTCAGTCTGAACTCTCATTAGTATTTCTTGTAGGACTGATCTTGTTTTGAAAAACTCCCTTAATTTCTGATAGTGATTCAGAGTGACCCACTTGAAAATTGCAAATGATTTTGCTTTCTTTTCATAAAAATAAAAATGCTAGATGCAATTCAGTTTATTTTATATATCTTGCATGAGTTGTTGTTGTTAGATGCTGTCAATACAAGTATCACTCACAGCAACCCTATGAACAACAGATCTGAAATTTGCCCTATCCTGTGCCAGCCCCACAATCTCTGACACACTCAAGCTCTTTGTCAATCCACATGGTGAATTGTCCTCCTCTCCTTTACCGTCCTGCCACCTTTCCAAGCATGATGTCTTTTTCCAAAGCAACATGCCAAAAGTATAAGACATAAAGCTTTTCCATCCTTATCTCCAAGGAACACTCTGTCTGCACCTTCTCTAAGGCATATTTGTGTTTTTCTTTTGACAGTCCATGGGATATTCTGTACTGTTCTTCAACATGAAAGTTCAAAGACATCAATATTTCTTCTGTCATACACATTCATTGTCCAGTTCTCAGATGCATAGCAAGTGATTAAGAAGACCACTGTCAAAAAAAAAAAAAGAAGACCACTGTCAGAAATCAAGCACACCTTAGTCCTCAAACTAACATCATTGCTCCTCAGTAATTTGGAGGGGTCTTGACTGCAGACTTTCCCAGTATAATATGTTTCCTATCTCCTGACTGCTGAGACCAAGTGTATTGATTGTGGCTCCAAGTGAAGATGAAGTCATTGATAATTGCAATCTTTTCTCCATCTATTATGATGACTCCTATTGGTCCAGTGGTGAGAATTTTTGTTTTCTTGACTTTAAAGATGCAATGCATATTGAAGGCTTCAGTGTTTGATCTTCTGCAGTAAATATTTTAAGTTCTCCTAAATTTCAGCAATCAAAGTTGTGTCATTCTGCATAGCATAGGTTATTGATGAATCTCCTTCCAATATTGAGGCCACATTCTCCTTCAGAGTCTAGTTGTTGTTGTTATTATGTGCCATCGAGTCACAAGTGACTCATAGCAACTTTATGTACAACAGCCCTAAACCCTGCTCTATCCTGTGCCAATCTTACTATCTCTGACATGCCTACTTCCATTATCCCAGTTACTGAATCAATCCATATCGAGGGTCTTCCTCTCCTGCGCTATTCCTCTACCCTTTCAAGCATGACATCCCTCTCCAAGGACTGCTCCCACATTGCAATAAGTATGTCAGACACAGCTTCAGAATCTTTGCCTCCAAGGAGCAACCTGATTTAACCCTCTCCAGGACTAACCTGTTCATTTTTTTTTAGTAGTCCATGGTATATTCAATACTCTTCTCCAACACCACAGCTCAAAGGCATCTGTTCTTCTGTCATCCCTAGTCATTGTCCAGCTCTCTGAAGCATAGCAAGTGATTGCAAAGACCATGACCTGTATCAGGCACACCTTAATCTGCAGACAGGCATCATTGCTCTTTAGCACTCTGGAGAGGTTTCTGACAGCAGACTTTCCCAACACATAGAATCTAGCTTCTCAAATAATTTTCTCAGCATACAGATAAAATAGGAATGATGAAAGAATACAACCCTAACTCATGTCTTTCTTAATTTTGAACCATGTAGTGTTCCCTTGCACTGTTTGCATAACAGCTTCTTGGTCTAGGTATAGGTTTTGAATGAATACAATTAAATATTCTGGGATTCTTCTTCTTCTCAGTGTCAGCCATAATTTGTTAGGATCCACACAAGTACTTTCACACAGTCAATTAAGAAGACACATTTTTCTGGTATTCCTTGCTTTCAGCCCAGATCCATCTGACATCAGCAATGATATCCTTGATTGCCACAGCTTCTACTAAATCCAGCTTAAATTCCTAGCAGTTCTCTATATTTGTACTGTTCTACCCATTTTTTAATTATCTGCTGCCATATTTTGCTTACATGTGACAATGATACTGTTCAGTAATTTCTACATTCTGTTAGATCACCTTTCTTGAAATTGAGAACAAATATGAATCTTTCCCAGGTAGTCAGCAGTCAGCTATCCTCCAAATTTCCTGGCATAGTCTGGTGAGCATGTCCATAGAGGCATCTATATCAATTTAAACATGTCAATTGGTATCCATCCCAGGAATTCCTGGGGGCTTATTTTTTGCAAATGCTTTCAGTGCATCTTGAACTTGTTCTTTCCTTATCATTGGCTCTTGATAACACGGTTTTGTTGTTGTTAGGTGCTATCGAGTCATAGACTCATAGCAGCCCTAAGAACAAAAGACCTGAGCATGGTTCATAGTTTCCAGAGGCAAGCAATTTCGGAAGTGGCTGTCACTCCTGCTTCCAAGCTTGTTTTAATGGGGGAGCTCCAACAAACACTGCCCACAATGGGTAACCATTATCACATTTAGCACATAAGTGTCACAGTGTTTAGCATCATAACAACCACACATTATCTCTGCACAGCAATGCACAGACTAGTGCTATACCACCGAAAAGAATGTTTAAAAAAAAAATTTGACCAGGCTCTCCGGCCTGTGGCCCAAGGGCACTTCGGGGAATCAAGCCACCGCCTGCCTTAAACCTTAGGCCAAGCCTCAAGGACTTCGATCCTGGGAAGGAAGAGCAGTACTGAAAATCAAACACAAACCAGAAAAAGCACATGACCCTAAACCTTGGGATTACTTGCGTACACGGGCCATCATGCACAGACTGCAAGAAGCTACAGAGACCAGAGTGGAGTTGTCCAGGAATGACCTGGCAGCCTTCTCCTCCCCTCCCCCTTGGGGGATTTAAGCCATGGCCTGCCTTAAACCCTAGGCCAAGCCTCAAGGACC
>NW_006399820.1:431659-435359 GCF_000299155.1 Elephantulus edwardii | reverse complement strand
TTCCTGGATCATTTAATATTCTGCCTAAAGCATCCTTGATTATAGCAACTCTAGGTTGAATTTGTTCTTCAGTTCCTTGAGCTTAAGAAATGCTGAACAAGTTCAGCCCTTTTGATTTTCCAACTCTAGCTCTAGTGACTCTATATTCCCTCCATTTTCTTTTGATGCTTCGTGGGTCATTCAAGACTTTGATCATAGCATCTCTCTATTTTGCAACTCAAGGCTTGAATCTTTCTTCTCTTTTTGTTCTCCAATTCTAGATCTCTGGATGTTCCATTTTATCTGTTTGCTATGTCTTCTCAAGCTGTCGTTTGAAATCTCCTGTTCAGCCCTTTCATACAGCATTTCTTTCTTTGATTTTGTCTTCTTGGTGCTCTAGTATAATTATCAGGGTCTCTTCAGACATCCATTTTGATTTTTTATTTTTTTCTTTCTTCCTCCTCTGTCTTTGTAGAAACCTTTTGCTTCTTTCATGGATGAGATCCTTGATGTCTTCTCACTACTCATCTACTCTTCAGTCATTGGTGTTCAATGCTTCAAATCTATTCTCGAAACAATTTATAAATTCAGGTGGGATAGACTCAAAACCATATTTTGGTTCTCATGAACTTGTTTTAATTTTCTTCAACCTCAATTGTAACTTGCAAATAAGTAATTGATGGTCTGTTCCACAGCTGGCACTTGGCCTGCTTTTGATTGCTGATACTGAGCTTCTGCTTGATTCCTTCCACAACTGTAGTCAATCAATTCCTATGCAATCTATCTGGTGATGTTCATGTGTGAAGTCACTGTTTGTGTTCTTTTGAAAAAGGTTATTTGTGATGAATAAACCACTGAGTATACAAAATTTGATCATTTTATTTCAAGCTTTATTTTTGTCACCAATTCCATACTTTCCAACTACCCTTCCTTCCTTCCTTCCTTCTTTATTGTTTCCAACTTTTGCATTCTAGTTACCGATTATCATTAATTCATCTTGATTGCATATTTGGCCAGTTTCAGACAGTAAAATTTTATCAAAGTCTTCAATTTCCTTTTCTTTGTCTTTAGCTGTAAGTGTATATATTTGAATAATAGTCATATTAACAAGTTTTCCTTTTATGAATACTATCCTATCACTCACAACATTGTACTTCACTTCAGGCTAGAATGTGAAATTGTCTTTTTAGCTATGAATGCAACATCATTCTTCCTCTGTTTTTCATTTCCAGCAAAGTATGCTATGTGATTGTCTGATTCAAAGTGGTCAAAGCCAGTTGTGCACCTCAGATGGAAATGCAGACACTAAGCCATGGGAAGAAAATCCAGGAGAAAAGCTCAGAGACATGGACCTTCCTCCAGAACTTTTAGAGAGATAAAACCTTCTTTAGAGCTGGTACCTGTGATTCAGAGACTTGGAACCTCCTAAACTGTGAGACTTATCTGCCAATTTGTTGTATTGGAAGAAAGATCTGCACATTGCAATTACTTTGTAGCTTGGGTATTTGTATTCTTACTTATTTGTCATTATTCTAAGTAATATAGCACGTCTGTTAGTTTGCTGTACAGAAGTAACTTGTAGGTACTATTATGCTAGAAGCTGTCCTACAAGTATGTCAAATGTCGGAAGGGTCACCTATGATGGATAGGTTTTAGTAGAACTCCAAGGCAAGCTAGGACGAAAGCTTGGCTATCTACTTCTGAAATAACAGGCCTCTGAAAACTCTATGAAACTTGCATGAGAAGAGTTTTTATCTCTAAAGAGATACTTAGCCATCATTAGGTTAAATTAATATATTAAATTTGTGTAATCATCATAAATACTTCAGAAATGTATTCTGTATGGGAAATCCCTAAGGACTTATCATGCTACCACTATTCAGGATATGTTTATATATATTAAAGTCAAAGTCCTGCTTTGCTTAATAATATCAAGGAATAGACGTTATCTCAATTTCCATTATTACTTAAAATACTAAATTAGTCTCAACCTGCTTTTTTAATTTGTACTTAAAGGACCTCTGATGTCCTCAGGGTGAGTAGCTTTGCTGCCAACAAGAAGGCATGCAGTTCGAATCCACTAGCGGCTCTGAAGAAGAAAGATGGATAATCCCATTCCATCTGATTTTTAGCCTCTGAAAACCTGCTGGAGGGTCAACAAAGGGTCAGTTTGGACTGATGACACATAACAATAGCATCTGTTATGAATCATAAACATCTGAGAAACAAAGTCTTGCCTATTAAATGTTGCAATAAAACATTTATCTCTTACATTCATGTTTTCTAGGTCAGGAATTTTCAATTGGGAATACATGTCAGACATCTCTTAGAAGTTTTATTAAAATATAAACACAGAACCTATTTTAATCTTGCTGAGTCTCTTTATTAATATCCTTGTTACTATCTTCATGTTTCTTCTTCTTGGCTTCAACAGTTCTACTCTGTCCTGTAAGGTCATTCTGAATCAGAATCAATATGATGGCAATAGATTTGAGTTTTGTTTGATACTCACAGATATTATACATAGTTTGTATAATAATTTTTATATAATAGACTTGAAAATATTTCTTTTCACAGTTGTCTTTATTTTTCTAAATCATGGAGAATTTGCTGTTCATTATCTTTGATAACAGGCTTAATATTTGGGCTTATGGACATATCATCTCAAGGTTTTGCAAATTAGCTCTAAAGTCTAATTTAATATGCCGCAAAAATAACCACATTTTAACCTTAGTTGGATTATATTTTTCATAGGCCTTGGCCAGATTTTTCCACGTTTGAAAATGCTCAGAATTTAGAAAGAAATTAACCACCAATATTCCAACTTCTAACATCTGCAGATAGAGGTTTTTATTATAAGTAATAGTATTTTAACTGCCACCCAGACAAATTATAGTAACAATTTAATGCTGTTCTTACTTATTAGAATGTCATAATAGTATTATGATTTGTTAAGTCATCTAGAAAAGACGAATAGTTAGCTTGTAACTCTCCTTTGCTTCCTAGTGTTTTCCAATCTATGTCTGCATTCTCTGTTTGTTGGACACCTTACAGTTCAGAAGGTAGAAAAATGTCACAAAAATATCTTCTAACTAAACAAGGTGGCATGCATCTTCAACTCAAGACCACTAGTAAAGTGTTAAAGTGGGTTCCACCTCCCTACATCTCAACATCCCTGATCAGTATGAATCAGCCAGATGCTACATCACTATTCCCAAATGGGCAACCAACAAATCAAGAGATAATCTTTTGGTAAGTATTTATTGCCAAAATACTTCCCCAATAATCAACCCAGAACAGTTTGCCCTGGGTTGGAACAATGTCTTTTGCTTTAAACAGGTTTTATAGCTATAAACCAGGTAAAAGAAAAGATAGAGTAGTATTAATAATCTCAAGGTTATTCAAACACATGGTATAGCTCTAAAAACTTGATATCTTGGGTTTCCAGCCTGCAAAAATTGGTTGAGCTGTCTAATTAACAATTGTTTGGGTCCTCCAGCTGTAGTGTAACTTCTCTATAGTCATGCAGATTGTCTTAAACTATCTATTTACTGGGAAAGGTAATGCATCTTTCCTGAATTAGCATTTAACTTTGGGAACTGCATTTTTTCTCAACCATATGCAAACTCTAACTCAAGTTGTTTATTTAGTAGTGACTGTTCTTAAGCTATTCTTTTGAGTGTAGCTTTTGCTATAGTTTGTTGTTGTTGTTGTTGTTGTT
>NW_006399820.1:424002-429779 GCF_000299155.1 Elephantulus edwardii | reverse complement strand
ACATGTTAAGTAGATTAATACCTAATCTAAGCATAAAAACCAATAATCATTCTTCAACTCTTTAGATGAGGAAACAGTTTTCTTAGAGAATTCTCTTTGCTTCCTAGTGTTTTCCAATCTATGTCTGCATTCTTTGTTTGTTGAACACCTTATAGTTCAGAAGGTAGAAAAATGTCATGAAAATATCTTCTAACTAAACAAAATGGCATGCAGCTTCAACTCAAGACCACTAGTAAAGTGCTTGCCTAGATCTGCAATAAAGTTGTTTGGATATTGAAAAAAGAAAACAAAAAAGGCAATTTTACACATGGAACTCTCCAGCTAGACAGCACAAGCATCAGATTAAGCATATCTGCAGAAAGAATCACTGGAGAAGCTCAATATTAACCATCAAAATGAATGTTTTGCTGAATGCGGAAAAGAGCTGTGCTGCAATCCCAAAGGCCTGTGGTTTGAGGACATCAGCTGTTCCGTGGGAGAAGGATGAGCAATCTCCTCTTGTGTGATTAACTGCCTCTGAAAACCCAACCAAGGGTCATCTATGGGTCTGTTCCAACCCCACAGTACTCAACAACAACAAGAAGTAGACCAAATTGAAGCTGAAGAAAATAAAAACTAGTACACAATAACTAAAACACAGTCTTGAATTTATCTCTCTTGAGTTTAAAAATAACATCCAGAATAGGATTGAGGCATTGAACACTAATGACCATAGACCAAATGAGAAAGATAATTTAAAAGATAGATGAGGAAACTAATATCAGAATACCTGTCAAAGAGACTCTTAAAATTGCACTAGAGAATTGAGAAACCAAAACAAAGGGCGGAAATGCTTAAATAAATTAATTGAGCAGAAGAATTCAAAGAACAACTGGAGAAGACAAAGGAAAGCATTATAAAAGAATGTGAGCTACAGTTGAAGAATAAAAAGGGAAGAACTAACTTTGCATTTCTAAAGTTGAAGAAATTAAAAAACAAATTCAGGCCTTGAGTTGTAATATTGAGAGATGCTGTGAGCAAAATCTTGAATGATCTGAGAAGCATCAAAAGAAAGTTTAAGGAACCAAAATAACCTAATACTGGTATAATGAGGGACACATAAACCAGTGAAAAGAAAAAAATTGAGAACCCAGAAATTAACCCATCTACCTATGGTCAACTGATATTCAACCAGGAAACAAAAACTATCAAATGGAGAAACAACAAACTGGACTACTACCTGCAGAAAGCTGAAGATGGATCCATATCTCACACCATATACAAAAATCAAGTAAATGTTTATCAGAGACCTATGGGTAAAGCCCAAATCCATAAAGATCATAAGAGACAAAAATGGAACCAAACTTAGAAGCCCTAGCCTATAAGATAAAGAGGCTGGCAAATACAGCCAGAAATGCACAACCAGGAGAAGATAACATCAACAAATGGGACCTTCTAAAGATTGAGTCCCTGTATACATTAAAAACTTTTTCCAGTAGGATGAAAAGAAAAAAAACAAATATTTGTCAATGCCATCTCAGACAGGATCTCATAACAAAAGTTTACAGAATACAACTGAGCTCTAGTGGCCTAGTGGCAAGTATCTGTGCTGCAGTCCCGAAGGCACCAGGTCAAGTCCACCTGCTGTTCTGCCAAAGAAAGATGGGCATTCTCCTTCCATGCGATTAATTGCCTCTGAAAACCCACTGACGGGTCAGCTATGGGTTGGTTCCAACTTGACAGTACAAAACAAAACAACGACAGGATCTCTACAAGAAAAAGATTGATTGTCCAATCATAAAATACGTAAAAGACATGGAATGACTTTTCTCAGAGGAGACATTCAGATGGCCAGCAAACATGAAGAAATGCTCCAAATCATTGTCAGTAAAAGAAATGTAAATCAAAACCACAATGTGATACCATCTCACTCCAGTAGCTGTGGCAAAGTGTAACAGGACAACAAGCAATAACTGTTAGAGTAGATATGGAGAGATTGGAATTGCATACTCTGTTGGTGGGATTGTAAAATGGTACAACCACTCTGGAAGGCAGTTTGGCATGTCCTCAAAAACTAAACATTGAAATTTCATATGACCCAGTCAGTTATTCCACTGTTTGGAGTATCCCCCAAGGAAAGCAGAATTGAGACACTAATGGAGATTTATACTCTACTGACCATAGCAATGTTATTCACAATAGCAAGTACATAGAAATAGCCCACATGCCCATCAAGAAAGGAATGAATTGAAAAATTGTGGTACATTCACACAATGGAATGCTATGCAACATTCAGGAGCAACAGTTTTGAAAAATACTATATAACATGGAAGAGGCTAGAGAGCATTATGCTGAGTGAACTAAACCTGGTCCCATAACAACAAATACTACATGAGACCATTACTGGGAAAACAGACTAACCACTAAGATGTGTATGGATATCCAAAGAGGGAAAGAAGGGGACTGGAGAGATGAAGATTGGAAGAGGGTGAAATCACGGGTCACAGAGTTCGGTGGACAGAGAAAGGGAACAAAGGAATTAGGAAAAATATAGTAGGGATCTGAAAAGAGGGGATGATAGTGGGAGTAGATCAATGGGATTCATTTTATAAGGCACAATGTATGGGGATGATCATAAGAAACAAAGTAATTTTTTAAAAAAAAATTTTATTACTTTTTGGATCTGACTGGTACAGGAGGAGATTGTCCCTTTGTCTCCAGCAGAGAATCTGGTGGATTCAAACTGCATACCTCTGGGATTGCAGTGCAGTGTTTTACCACTAGGCCACCAGAGCTCCAGTGAATTAAGTTGTTTAAAAAAATAAAACTGAACATGGAAGTTCAATATGACCTAGCTATTCCACTGCTAGAAATATATACCCCAAGGAAGATAGAACTGAGACATAAATGGAGATTTGTACACTGATCTTCATAGTAGCACTATTCACAATAGTGAGAACATGGAAACAGCCCAAATGTCCACCAAAAAACAAATGGATTGAAAAATTGTGGTGCATTTACATGATCACTATGCAGCACTAAGGAACAATGATTTTGAAAAATACCATATAACATGGGAGGATCTAGATAACATTATGCTGGATGAACTAACTCAGTCTCATACAGACAAATACTGCATAGGACCATTACTGTAAAAATAGAAGCATAATTAGTAAGACGTGGGTAAAAGTCCAAATACAGAAGAGGCAGAGGCAGGGGGATTGTGGGTGGGGAGAAAGGGAATTCACAGGGTGGCAGAACTTGGTGCGCAGAAAGAAGGAGACTGAAATAATTAGGATAGGTCTTATCTTGTGAGGACTTGAAAAGACAGGGTGACTGACAGTGGGCACAGATCAATGGCGATTAACTTTATAAGACACAATGTAAAGAAAAGTTCATAAAAAAAAATAAATAAAGAAGATGGAAGGAATACACAGTTACGGTACCAAAAAGAACTTGTTGACACTGAAATATTTCAGGAAGTATCATAGGAACAAGAGCCAATGGTAAGGAAGGAAGAAGTTAAAGCTGCATTGAAGGCATTAGCAAAAAAGTAATGTCCTAGAAATCAATGGAATACCGATTGACATGTTTCCAGTAACAGATGCAGCCCTGCACATGCTCACTAGTCTATGCCAGGAAATTTGGAAGACAAGATACTTGCCTGACTAACTAGAAGAGATTTCTAAATGATCTAACAGGATGTGGAAATTATGTGGAAATATTAATACTAAGTAAAATATTGCTGAAAATCATCTAAAAACACCTAGAAGAGTAGATTGACAAAGAACTGCCACAAGTTCAAGCTGGATTTAGAAAATACTGTAGCAGCATGCATATCTGGTGTCTAATCATGTCTGAAAGCAAAGAAAACCAGAAGAATAGTTTTTTAATGTGTTTTATTTACTATGCAAAGGCATTTGACTGTGCGGATCATTACAAACTATGGCTAACCATTAAGAATAACAAATCCCAGAACACTTGACTGTGCTTAGATCAAGATGCTGATGTGAAAAGAGCAAGGCAACTACAAAGTGTACGAAACAATTGTATCCTTCCCCCATATCTATTCTGTCTGACTCTATGAAGAAGAATGTGGCATCACGATTGGAGGATGACTCATGAACAACCTACACTATGCAGACAAAATCTTGCTGGCTGAAAGTGAGGAAGACTTGAAATACTGCAGAGGGTCAAACACTACAGAATTGCATTTCAACATCAAGAAGACAAAAATCTTCACCTATGGACCAATAGACAACATCATGATAGATGGAGAAATGATTGAAATTGTCAATTATTTCATCTTACTTGGATCCACAGTCAATACCTTTTGGACCAACAGTCAGGAGACCAGGAGTCATATTGTATTAAGCAACTCTGCTGTCTGGGGCCTCTCTAAATTACTGAGGAACAATGATGTCAGTTTGAAGACTAAGGTGTGCCTGATTCAGGCCATAGTCTTTTCAATCACTTGCTATGTGTCTGAGAACTGGACAATGAATAAGAATTACAGAAGAAGAAGTTGTGATGTTGGAGGAGAGCATTGAATAGACTGGGGGGGAAAACAAACAAACAAAAAACATCAGACTTGTCTTGTAAAAAGTGCCACCAGATTGTTCCTTAGAGGCAAAGATGGTGAAGCTTTGTCTCACATATTTTGGGCACGTTGTTAGGAATGGTTATTCCTTACAAAGAGACATCGTGTCAAAAATCATCTGTCTGTAGGAAGATGGATTTTCTTTTGGGTTTTCAATTCTATTCCATTGGTTTATCTGTTACAGCTGCATTAGTACTAAGCTGCTTTGATTACCAAGGCTGCGTGATAGGTTTTGAGATCAGAACGTGTAAGGCTTCCTACTTTGCTTTTCTTCTTCAGTAGAGTTTTATTAGAATGTTCTTGCCAGCCATGTTTATAGACAATATATAAACATTAGCAATACATCTTTCTATTTTAAAATAATAATAATAATAATAATAATAATAATAATTGGTCAATTCCAGGATTAGCAAGTGAGGGGAGAGTGATATATGTGACATCTGAGAAACAACTGGAGCCTCCTTATATAAATCCTCACAATCTCAAGTTACATAAATCCTAGAAAACTGTGCTTCAAGGGAATTAAAAATACCCTGAAAGAATTGTAAGTTTAATTGTTCTGTGATTATTATCTAAGGAGCTTGTTAAGAGTTGAGCTTTAGGAAGAACAAGCAGGTAGAGATATGTGAAACTGGACTCTTGTTTGTCATATATACTCTCTCCTCCTATCCCAGGAGAGCTTCATATCCCTAAACCTAGCCTTATGTATGCAATCTAAATTTAGGAACATCCAACAATATAACAAAAACTATCCACCAGGATCCAGTGTTCCAATCCAAGTAGCTCAGAACTGCCTCAGAAGACGAGCTTTACTGCAGGCAGCATTATGGAAAACTCTAGTTAATCAGAAAGGTCAAACCTAGCAAGACTCATTCTCAAGGGACACTGGGTCCTCCCTTGAGACTGGTGGGAGAAAGGCTTTTAGGAAGTTAGTTTATAAAACTAGCTTTTGAGTCTTCCTCTGCATTTCAACTTCCCTCTTCCCTAGATCTTTGAGGGCCCCGCCTCCCACATCAGTTTCATTTCTGAGTTTGTTTTAGTCTGACTTGACTTCACACAGATTCCGGAAGTGGCAGCTGCCGGGAGGACTAGCAGGAACTATGTGACTACTGTGTGGTGGAGAATTGGAAAAAAGATCAAGGTTTTGTTGGAGGGTTCTGAATACGTGTGTGTGTGTGTGTGTGTGTGTGTGTGTGTG
>NW_006399820.1:381635-423577 GCF_000299155.1 Elephantulus edwardii | reverse complement strand
TTTTTTTTTTTTTTTTTTTTAATTCCAGACACTGGCGGTCCAAAGAAAAGATCACTCTTTAAGTTTCCTTCCTCCCACCAAACTCTCCAAAAGCCCAAGAGTGAGAAAAGAGGAGCCAGACTAGGTTCCAGAACCATTGCAGCAAGGTTTAAGGGGGCAGATTCCTTTGCTTCTGAGCTGCCTCTGGTTTTGGGGTCTTTTTAATGAGTATATGGGGTGTAGCATCAGAGATCCCACAAAGACTGGGTTACCCTCAAGTGCCTTTCTTCCTTCTCTCCCACATTGTTCTGCCAAGTTTGCCCACGAATTCTTTAAATTCCTTGTGTTCCAATCTTCCAGGACTTCTCTCAGGAAACATCGTGGCCTGGAAAAGGGACAGTAAAAACCCCAGAACCAACCCTCTCCCCCCTCTCTCTCTCTTTAAGAGAGGAATCCTTATGACAGTGCTTAAATTCTTGGCTGCTAACCAAAGTTAACAGTTTGAACTCACCAGCCCCTCTGCTGAGGGGGCTGGGAAGAAAGATAAGACAGCCTGTTTCTTTTGGAAGCCATGAGGGTCAGTTCTGCTCTGTCCTATAGAGTCACTAGGAGTCATACTGAGTTTGATAGCAATGACTTTGCCTTTGTGGTGTTTTTGTTTGTTTTCTTTTTTAAGTACCACCAGGGGAGGCTGAACAAAAAGGAAAAACAAGTTTTTCTGGTTGCCAGGGTTCTCACTCATTTCCCCTTCCCCCTCCCCAGTCTTCTCTAAGTGCACTAATACAGTGAGACTTTTTTCTTTTTCTTCTTGGGATGGTAGCAGGGTAGAGAGATATGTGAGTGTGAAAGTGAAGTGATGGTTGTAATGAAAAATCACAAACCAGATCATACAATTTCCTAAATGTTACTGCTGGTTAAAAAGGAATCATTCTGGTAATAGTTACTGTTGATGTTCATTAGAATGGGAGAAGTTTCACACTCTTTCATTCATTTCTCTCTTCTGTGAGGAAACCTAATTCTTATCTCTTTAAGATCTAGGTCCAAAGGAACATTCTACGGTGACAGAACTTTCTAGATGTGGGTTGTTATGTAGCTCTTGAAAAAATATCAAAATCTATATAGCTGTTGAACTCATAGTTAACTTCTAAAGTTTCTACTAACAGTAAACTACATTTTCCTTTTATTCCATTTTAATTCATATAAATAGCCACATGTGATAATAGACAGCATTTAGACAACACAGCTAGATATACATCTTCTAGATTCAGATCCATTCTTTGTCTCTAGAGAGATTTTAAGACCCTTGGGAGCCAGTGGCTAATAAAATGAGTTCTGACTCATTGCCTTTGAATTGGAACAGACTCATAGCTAACCCTCTACAGGTTTTCAGAAGTTATAAATCGCCCAAGAGGAGATTGTCCATCTTTCTCCCTTGGAGCTTCTAGTGGATTCAAACAAAGGGGCACAATCTTAGGGTCAGCAACACAACTTCCTACTAACTCTGCTATCAGCATTCCCTACAGAGGTTCTGGTGAAGTATATTCTCATCACTGTGGGAAAAATCTGGCTGCTTTATCTGTCTCTAGGTCCTCTTTTGGTGTTTCTTAAATTAAAGCCATGGCCTCAGCTACACCAGCCAAAAAGATGAGGGAAGAAGCCACCTGTGCCATCTGCCTACACCTAATGGTTAACCCAACAAGCATCAGCTGTGGACACAGCTACTGTTATCAGTGCATTGTGGACTTACATGAGAACCTAAACCACATGCAGGGACAGCAAGAGAAGTATTTCTGTCCCCAGTGCCGGGCCCCATTTCAAATGTCAAGCCTCCGGCCCAACAAACAGCTGGGAAGTCTCATTGAAGCTTTTAAGGAGATGAGCCCTGAAATGGTGTGTGGTAAACATGAAGAGCAGCTCCATTTATTTTGTGAAGACGATGGCCAGCTCATTTGTTGGCGCTGTGAGCGGATAGCACAGCACAAAGGACACACCACAGCTCTTGTTGAAGATGTATACCAAGGGTATAAGGTAAGTGGGATTGTGGGAGTGTACAGTGAGGCTTGCAAGGGCCTGGTCTCATGCTACCCTCCAAGACCTGAGATGGTTTAGTCCAACGCCCAAAATGTTGTTTATTATCAAGGCAAAATCAACTCATAGCTACAGCAAGTTTTTAGAGGCACAATCACCCAAAAGGAGATTGCCTTTCTTTCTCCCATGAAGGAGCTGGTGTACTCGAACCCCATGCCTTTGGGTTAGCAGCACAACACCTTAACATTAAGGCACCAGAGCTCCCTAAACCCAAGAAAATGATTCTGAAGTGCAGTTTCATTGTGTCATTCTTCTGGAAAAATAGGCTTGATGTCCTCTGTGAGTCAAGTTCAGATTATCCATCTGGACTTTCAGGAGGATGGCTAGACTCTTGTTTCTGCTGATGATGAATGAAGATGATGTAGAGATGATGAATGATAATGCAGAGATAAGAAATGTAGAGATGATAAATTCTCCCTGTCCTAGAACACACTGTTCAAACTCACATCTATGTGCCTTATTGCTTCACTCGAGGCATGTAGTTGGAAAAATCATAATGGGGACCCATTGGCAAGGTTTCAAAACAGAAAGAAAGATACATTACCTTTTATCTATCTTACGTTGTACAAGGATTTTTTTTAAATGCAGTTAATTTAAAAAGTGAACACACCAACTGTTTCAAAGTATAACTGCTTTCTGTTATTTTTTTTCTGGCTATAATTTTGTTTTTACTGTATTTCCTTATTGTATGTTGATTTGCATATAAAATTCTTATACATTGTGTTTTATTTATGTGCATTGTGTTTCACACCTTCCTTCCTTCACATTGTGTTTCATACGATTATTCCCATACAGTGTTTTATAAAATTAATTTCCACTGATCTATGTCCACTGTCACCCCATCTTTTCAATTCTATACAAGATCTATCCTAATTCCTTGACACCCTCCCTCTGCTTATCAAACTCTGTGACCCCATGATTTCCCTCCCTTGCCATACTCTATTCTCCTCTCCCTCCCCACTTCCCCCTTTGGATTTTTATCCACATCTTACTAGTTATTCTTCCATTTTTACAAAAATGGTCTTATGCAATATTTGTCCTTATGAAACTTAGTTCAGTTCTTGTAATGCTCTATACCCTCTCCCATATTAAATAGTATTGTTTATTTCTGTTTTTGTTTTTTTAAATTATTGGTCCTGGGAGCTACATAGTATTTCATCATGTGTATGTATCATATCCATTCTCAATCCATTCATTTGTTAGTAGACATTTGGGCTGTTTCCATGTTATTACTATTGTGACTAATGCAGCTATAAGCATTGGTGTATAAATCTCTGTTTGTGTCTCAGTTCTCATTTCCCTGGAGTATATTCCTAGTAGTGGAATAACTGGGTCGTAGGGAATTTTTATGTTCAGGTTTTTGAGGACAGGCCAAACTGCCTTCTAAAGTGATAGCATCATTTTACAATCCCACTTACAGTATATGAGAGTTTCAATCTTTCTACATCTGCTCCAACATTTATTTCTTGCTGTCCTGTTGAATTTTGACATTGTTACTGGAGTGAGATGGTATCATCACATTGTGGTTTTTATTTTCATCTCACTTATTGCCAGTGAATTTGAGCATTTTTCCATGTGTCTACTGACCATACAAATTTCTTCCTTTGTCAAAGTGTTTATGTCTCTTGCTTATTTAGTGATTAGGTTGTCAATCTTTCTCTTGTGGTAGCCATATAGTATTCTGTAAACTTTTGCTACAGACTTTTGTCTGAGGTGGCATTGTCCAGTGCGTTACCCGCCCCCAAGTCAATAGATTTTCTTTTCATCCTATTGGAAAAAGTTTTTTATGTTTGCAAGTACTTAATCTTTAGAAGGTTCCATTCATCAATGTTATCCTCTTCTTGTGCATTTCTGTTTATATGTGTCAGCCTATTTATACCATAGGTTAGGGCTTCTAAATATTGTCCCATTTTGTCTCTTAAAATGTGTATGGTTTGGGCTTTTACCTCTATGTCTCTGATCCAACTTTAGTTGATTTTTGTGTGTGGTGTGAGATGTGGATCCTGCTTCAGCTTTATTTAGTTAGAAGTTAAGTTTTGCCAGCACCATTGGTTGAAGAAGGTATCACTGGCCCATTTGACAGATTTTGTTTTCTTGTTTAATAACAGTTGACTGCAGATAGATAAGTCCATTTTGGGGTTCTTGATTCAGTTCCATTGTGTATAGTCTTTCACTGTACCAGTGTCATGCTGTTTTGGTTATTACAGCTGTGTAGTAGTTTTTGAGATCAGGGAGTGTGATACTTCCTACTTCATTTTGGGTTTTCAACGTTTTTTCTTTATTTGAGGTCTCTTTCCTTTCCAAGTAAATTTCCCAATTGCTTATTCTATTTCTTCGAAAATTTAATGTGCCATCTATATTGAGATTGAATTAAACATGCATATTTGCTTTTGGTATGATTGTCATTTTCTCTATATTGAGTTTTCCTGATAATAATGCCATCTGGAATGCAAAAGTTGGGAACAGGGCAGAAATATCAGCAATCAAAAAGCATGGACTTGGTGACAGAAATTAGGCTGGAGAGAGGATAACAGAATTCTGTACAATGACCTATTCATTGCAAATACCTTTGATAAGAAACATAAAACAGCAACTATGCACATGGACTTCACCTGATAGTCTACAGAGAAATCAGGTTGACTACATCTGATTTCTGGAATTAAAAAAAAAAACACCACAAAACAATCAAGGAAGAAAACAAGGCCAAGTGCTGATTGTGGAACAGATCATCAACTATTCATATGCAAATTTAAACTGAAGCTAAAGTAAATCAAACCAAATCCTCAAGAACCAAAGTTTGACCTCAAGTCTATCCCACTAGAATTTAAGGACTATCTCAGAAACAGCTTTGAGGTCTTGAATACTAATGGGCGAGTGAATACCAGATGATTTGTGGGAGGATATCAAGAATATCATCCATGAAGAATGCAAAAAGTCATTACAAAAACAGAGGAGGAAGTCCAAAATGGATGTCAGAAGGGACTGAATATTGCACTAGAGTGGCTAGAAGTCAAAGCAAAGGGAAGAAATTAAGGAGCTAAACAGAAGATTTCAAAGGGCAGCTTTGGAAGACAAAGCAATTATTATTAAATTATAATTATTATCAAAGCATCTTGGTTGCATGTTTGATAGATTTCCAACTGCAAAAGTTGGTAAAAGTTGTCTATTTCCTCCTCTTTGGTTTTGGTTGTTGGTGCATATATATGAATGATAATGGTATTAACATGTCTTCCTTGTATGTGTATGAACATTACATTCTCACTCACAGCATTACATTTTAAGATAGATCTTGAAATGATCTTTTTAACTAAGTGTAACTCCATTTTTCCTCACCTTTTCAATTCCAGTGTTGTAGATAATATGGTTATCTGATTCAAAATGTCCCATGCCAGCTCATCTCATTTTGCCAATTCCTAGTATGTCAATATTTGCATGTTCCATTTCATCCTTAAAAATTTCCAATTTTCTTACATTCATACGTCTCGTAAGTGCAGAGAGCTGGAGTCAGAAAATCGAAAGGGGTAAAACTGCTTGGCATTTCTCAGGATGAAAGAACTGAAGAACAAATTCAAGCCTCAAGTTAGAATATTTAAGGATGCTATGGACTGAGGCTCAATGTTAAGAAGACAAAAATTCTCACCACTGGACCAATCGATAGCATCAGGATGGATGGTGAAGAGATTGAGATTGTTCACAGCTTCAGTTTGCTCGGCTCCACGGTCAACACTTTTGGCACCAGTAGCCAGGAAATAAAAAAACGTATTGCCATGGGAAAGTCTGCGGTTAGGGACCTCTCCAAAATACTGAAGAGCAACAGTGTCTCTCTGGAGACTAAGTTCTGCCTGATACAGGCCATGGTATTTGCAATCGCTTGTTATGCATCAGAGAGTTGGACAATGATTAGCGAGGCTAGAAGGAGAATTGACGCCTTTGAGCTGTGGTGCTGGAGAAGAGTATTGTAGAGAGGATTAAACCAGGCTGTTCCTTGGAGGCAAGGATTCTGGGGCTTCGTCTGACATACTTTGGACATGTTGTAAGGAGAGACAGGTCTTTAGAGAGGGACATCATGCTGGGTAGAGTGGAGGGACAGCGCAGGAGGGGAAGACCCTCTATGAGGTGGACTGATTCAGTGACTGGGGTACTCGGGATGGGTTTGTCGGAGGCAATGAGATTGGCACAGGATAGAGCATGGTTTAGGGCTGTTGTACATAGGGTTGCTATGAGTTGCAAACGACTCGACGGCACATAACAACAATAGCAACAACATGGACAAATATTGAATTATCCAGGAAATACTAAAAGAAGATGGTGACCTATTTTGTATAATATGTTATGAGTTCCCTGTTTTTCAGGGCTGCATAATATTCCATTGTATGAATATACCAAAACATTCACTTGTTGATGGGCATTTGGGTTGCTTCCATCTCACTGCTATTGTGAAGAACACAGCAATAAACATGGGTGTGTGTGTATATATATATATATCTGTTTGGGTGGCAGTTTTGGGGTTTTTTCGGCATATTCCCAGTTGTTCAATTACTGAGTCAAATGGTATTTCTATTTCCAGCTTTTTGAGAAAGCATCATACTATCTTCCAGAGTAATTGCACCATTTTACACTCCCACCAATAGTGGGATTCCAATTTCTCCACAATCTTGCCAGCATTTGTTCTTTGCTGTTCTGTTTAACTTTGCTATTGTTACTGGGGTTAGATGATATTTCATGGTTGTTTTAATTTGCATCTATCTTCGTGAAATATCTCTGTTACTAAAGGACAAATACTGCATAATGCTAGGGTTATAAAACAGGACTGACATGGGGGTTGGAGGGAAATTAAGAAAAGCAGGTAAATAATGAACACTGGATTTAAATATATGTGGGGAAAGAACTGTCTAAAAGAAATATATGATTAGGCATTATTTGCATGACAATACTCCAGAATATGAGATGCTTATGAGTGGATGGGGCACGGGGGACAACAAGGGAAGAGGGAGGAAATTGTGCAGCAATCAAAGAATCTTTTGAAAGAGAAAAGTGAACTGGAGGTGTGGACGAAAATGTGATACAATGAATGAATGGATGTTCAAGCTTTCTGTACACTTCCGTTAAAATATCAGTAAAAAAAAATTAAAAATATAGATGGAAGGAGTACACAGAGTCACTGTACCAGAAGGAGTTGGCTGACACAAAATTATTTCCTGAAATAGCATATGATCAAGAGGTAATGGTGATAAAGGAGGAAGTTCAAGCTGCTTTGAAAGAATTGGCAAAGAACAAGGCCTCAGGGATTGATGGAATACCAATTGACGTATTTCAGCAAAAAGATGCTACTCTCAATGTGTTCACCAGGTTATGCCAAGAAATCTGGAGGACAACTACCTGGCCAACTGACTAAAAAAGATCTATATTTATTCCCATTAAAAAAAAGTGACTCAACAAAGTGTGGAAATCATCAAATAATATCACATGCAAGCAAGATCCTGCTGAAGATTATCCAAAAACGACTGGAACATTACATCAGCAGAGATCTGCCAGATATGCAAGATGAATTTAGAAGAGGTTGTGGCACAAGGGACATTATAGCCAACGTTAGATGGATATTGGCTGAAAGCAGAGATTACCAGAGGAATGTCTGTCTGTGTTTCATTGACTATGCAAAGGCATTAAATTGTGTGGATCACAACAAACTGTGGCTAATCTTGAGAAAAATGGAAATCCCAGAACACTTAGCTCATGCAAAACCTTTACTTGGACTAGGAAGCAGTAGTCAAAATAAAGCAAAGAAACATGGCATGGATCAGGATCAGGAAAGGTGTCATAAGGTATGCATCCTATCTCTACCTTTTCAATCTATATGCAGAACAGATAATTTGAGAGGCTGGACTTTATGAGTAATAATTTGGGGGAATTAGAGGAAGGATTGGAAGAAGACTCAACAACCCATGCTATGCAGTCGACTCAACCTTGCTTGCTGAAACTGAAGAAGATATGAAGCATTTGCTGTAGAAGATCAAGGACTGTAGTCTTCAATATGAATAGAAGCTCAACATCAAGAAAACAAAGATTCTCGCCATTGGGCCCATTGGCAGCTTATGATAGGTGGAGAAAAGATTGTGATTGTTAACAACTTCAGCTTACTTAATTCCTCAGTCAATATTCCTGGCACCAGCAGTCAAGAAATCAAAAGACAGGTTGCATTGGGAAAGTCTGCTGTCAGAGACCTCTGTAGAATATTGAAGAGCACTGGTGTTAGTCTGGTTGATCCAGGTCATCATATTCATAGTTGCTTGTCATGCATCAGAGAGCTGGAAAATGACTAAAGATAACAGAAGAATAATCAATGCCTTTGAGTTGTGGTTCAGGAGGAGAGTGTTGAACATACCATGAACTTCCAAAAGAACAAATAGGTCTGTCCTGGAGATGATGAAACCAAGCTACTCCATGGATGCAAGGATTTTGAAACTCCATCTCACATACTTTGGGCATGTGGCCTGGAAGAACCAATCCTTGAAGAATTCATCATGCATGGAAAGGTGGAAGGACAGTGCAGAAGAGGAAGATTCAGGATGAGATGGATTGACTCAGTGACTGGAGAAATGGGATTATGTCTGTTAGAGATGATGAAATTGGTTTAGGATAGGGCAGGTTCAGAGATATGGTACATAGGGTTGCCATGAATCACAAGCAACTCAATGACACATAATAACAAACAACAACATCTATGAACTGGAAACTTTCCCATTTGTTTATATCTTGTTTCTCACAGTTGTGTTTTGTAGTTTTCTTTATAAAAGTCCTTTTGTGTCTCTAGTTAGGTTTATTCCCGAATATCTCAATTTGTAGTTTGCTATTGTAAAATTGCTCTCTAAGTTTCCTTTTCTACGTTTTCTTTATTACTGTAGAGTAATTACACTGATTTTTGTAAATTGATCTTATATCTTGCCACTCTACTAAATTGGTCTACTATGTCTAACAGGTTTTTTGGCCAGGACATTTTCTTGTGAGGAATATTTATATGACCTACTCAATTTCTTCTCTTGTGCTGAGTCTGTTTAAGTGTTTTATATCTGTCCATGTCAATCTGGATAATGTGTGAGTCTTGAGAAATTTGTCCATTTCCTTGTGGTTTTAAAATTTATCAGAGTATAACTTTTTATAATAATGTTTCTTTACTACCTATCTAATTTCAATTTATTCTGTTATGATGTCATAGCTATCATTTCTTATTTAGGTTATTTGTGTCTTTTATTAAAATTATCAATGGCTTGCCTGTTTTATTGAGCTTTTGAAGAATCAGCTCCTGGTATTATTGATAATGTTAGTAGTTTTTCTGTTTTGTATCTTATTTATTTCAGCTCTTGTCCTTATAATTTCCTTTCTTCTAGAGGCTGTGGAGTTAGATTGTTATTATTTTTCTGTTTTATAGAGGTATTGAGTTAGGTAACTAATTTTGCTTCTTTCTTCCTTTTTTATGTGTTTTCATCCTTTTTTATGTGTTTGCCTATTGCTATGAACTGGCTCATGAAGACTGCCTTAGCTGTACAACAGAACTTTTACTATGTTATATCATTGTTTTCATTTGGTTGAGGAACTCTTTTATTTCATTTTTTTTCTTTGTTTGTTTCTTTTATAACTCAATCATATTCTAGCAGGTTGTTATTTAGCATCCACATGGGTAGTTTTATAAACTTTACCTTATTGTTGATTATTTCTAATTTTGTAGCATTGTGGTCTTAAAAGATATTATGTATTATGTCAGTATTTTTTAATTCATTGAGGCTTGCTTTGTGTCCTAATATATCATCAGTTCTGGAGAATATACACTAGAAAAGTAAGTACATTGACTTTTAGTTGGGTGCAGTACCCTGAATACATCCACAAAGTTGAATTGGCTGATTGTATAGTTTAGATCTTCTGCATCTTTGTTTAGTTTGAGTTGACCTATCCTTTGGTGGCACTCTCATTCCACTTTTTTTAAAGACTCCCACTACAAGTGTGTCAGGAAATGTGAGGATGGTACAGGGTAGGACAGGGGTCAGATCTGTTGTTCATAGGATTGCTAACAACAACAACAACCACTATTGTGGTTCTTTTTCTTTATTCAGGTCTGTTAACCATTGCTTTATGTATTTTACAGTTCTAGCATATGGTGTGTAGATGTTGACCAAGGTTATGTCTTCTTGATCTATTGTGCCTTTAATCATTATATAGTTTCCTTCCTTATGTTTTTATGGTTGTTTTCATCCTGAAGTCTACTTTATCAAAGATTAGTATCAGCATTCCTGCTTTTTTGTGGATATCATTTGCTTAGTACATTTTTTTCTTGCCTTTGATTTTCAGTCTATCATCCTCATTATTTCTTAGATGTGCCTTTTGAAGCAAATATTGATGTTTGAGTTTTTTTAATCCATTATACTACTCATTTTCTCTTAATTGGTGCAGTTAAGTCATTCTTATTTATTGTGAACACTGATAGGCCATGTTTTGTTGTTGCAATTCAGCTGTGTTTCTGTTTCTATTGCTTCTGATTACTGTGAAACAGTACTTTCTTTTGGTTTCTCTGTATGAAGAACTTTCCATACAATTTTTTGTAGAATTAGTCTCATTTTTCACAAGTTCATTACTTTCCTGCTCTTCTGCAAATGACCTAATAACTCCTTCATATTTGATGAACAGCTTTGCTGAGTACAGAATCCTCAGCTGGCAATTGTCTTCTTTCAGCCTGTATATGCCATCCCATTGTCCTCTTGCTATCATGGGTTTCTGCAGAGAAATTAGAGCTTAATAGAATTGATTCTCCTTGTAGATGACTCTTTTTTTCTTGAGCTGCTTTTAGTATTCTATCCTTATCTTTGATTTTAGAGATTCGACTATGTTATGTTTTTGTGGGTTTTGGATTGTTTGGTTTTTTTTTGCTTTTTGTTGTTGTTTTTTTTTTTTTTAATCTACTCTGTTTGAAAGTCATTGAAATTTTGAGCATGGATTTCCTTGGGTGTTTTTTGGGGGGAGTTTTTTGTTTGTTTGTTTTTAAGCCTGGGAAGCTTTTCTCTAGTACATCCACCACAGTTTTCTCACTGCTTACCCTGCCCCCTCATGTTCTGGAATTCTGATCATATGTATGCTGTTCCTTTGATATTATCGCACATGATTCTAATGTTTTCTTATTTTTCTCTTTCTGTCTCCTCTCTGTCTTTTCTTCTAGTATATTCCCATTAAGATTCTTGTCTTCCAGCTCATTGACTTCTGTTCTTTCTCTGCTATTCTGCTTTTTTGTTCCTGCAGCAAATCGGAAACTTCTGCCCTTTCAGTCTTGATATTTTGGATTGTCGTTTCATGCATTTCTTTTAATACCAGTACTGTGTTGGCTGTCCCCTCTCTGTCCTAGCTTTTAATAAATAGCATCAATTCTTTCTTGCATCTTTTAATATTTCTTCAGTAGTTGCTCATCTTCTTTCATGTTGTTATATTTTTTTCTGGCTCCCTGTCTCTTAGGATATTTACTTTATTTAGGGCTTCCATTCTTTCCTCCGTCATTTTTACCTTCTTCTGTAGCTGTTCATATAACTCTACAAAGATATATTTCACATGTATATATGGCTTGGTTTGTTCTTTCACTGTATTTGAGGCTGTCTGTTGCTTTATTGATATTATGTGAAGTTTCTCTTGTTTTGTTTTAGACTGTTTCTGTTCTGCCTGAAGAGGTAGGGAAATATTTTTTTAATTTTATGAAGCTCCTGATTATTTGCAGGCTTAAATTTCTCTTGTTTATGGAGATGGTCAACTCACTTTCCTGGAAGTCTTTCTGGTCCTGTTCAGTATGAAAGTTTCCCTTTCCTAAAAACTTTCAGGTCCTGTTTGGTCTGCAACAGAGCCCTGTGGCAATCTTCCCTGAGTGAAGCCACCACTCCTAAGTCTATTATTGTCCTCAGTGGTCTGTGGTCCAGCCAGGAAATCAAGTTTCCTAACTGCAGCAGTTTCTCTCCAGGGAAGCATGTGGAGGCTTGCCCCACACTGGGAGGAAGTCTTTCATCTGAATCTGATTGGAACCTCTTCTCCTAAAGTCAATAGTTTCTCAACTGCAGTAGTTTCTCTCAAGGAGAGTTGTAGGCAGCTCCCTCCCTGGAGCCTAGGTGTGCCCCTGGGGTAGGGGTGGGGGGATTCTCTCACCTGATTGCAGCCCCCTTTCCTAAATTCTATTGTCCTCAATGGTTGACCAGAATCCCCAATGCAGCAGTTTCTCTCCAGGGGTGTTGCAGGCAGCTCCTTTCTTGTTACCTCCATGTAGAGGAAATCTCTCATCTGTTCCTGGCTAATTTTTGTGGAAGAAAAATTATAAGCCTTTCTTCCATAGTGCTGCTGGACAGTTTTGAACCATCAAAATTCAGGTTAATAACAACAACAAATGAAACACTGCTGCAGAGTAAATCCAACTCACAGAGAGCCCCCATCAAATTTCCAAGGTTATAGATCTTTATGGGGAAAGACAGTCCATATTTCTCCCACAGAGAAGCTGGTGGATTCAAACCACCAACCTTTCATGTAGCAATCCAACATTATGTCAGTTGAGTGCAGGCCATTTTTGCTACTCAGGGAACGTAATAAAAATTAAAAATCCCTCTGCCATCAAGGTGATTCTGACTCATGGTGACCATCCATCCATCCAAAGTCATCAATCTTAATGGGAAGAGTTTGTCCATCTTTCTCTCTCAGAGTAGTTTGTGCATTCAGACTGTTTATCTTTTTAGTTAGTAACTGAGTACTCAATGTACTGCCTAGAACTCTGGTTTGGGTAGCAGAAGGAGCAGGAGAGTACAGAACACTAGGAGATATTAATTTGGGAAGTAATAATGGACATTGAAAAGATCTCTTCCAGGTTTCCAAGACTATAAATCTTAATTTGTCCATCTTTTTCCTTCAGAGCCACTGATAGATTTGAAGCACAGACATTTATTTTGGTTAGCAATGCAACAGGTTACAAACTATCCCACCAGAGTTCCTAAATGCTTTACATAGTAAATATTAAATTATTTGAAGTTGGTTTCATGATAGTTTCCTTTTCAAGGTATCAGGAAAGTTTCAGGATTCCTTTCCTTCATTTTCTGTTCCTGATGACTTGATTCAGCATCTACATCTTTCCTTCATGATTCACCCATAAGGCATACAAATTCCATGTATGCCAACTACTTGGACATTGATAGAAGCTCGAATCCACAGCTCAAAACACCAATCCGTTAATAGTGCCTTGGGCAAGTTACTCAAACTAAGCCTATTTTCAAAGGAGCTCTAGTGGCCTAGGGGAAAAGATCTGCACTGCCAACCTGAAGGTACATGGTTCAAATTTACCAGCTGTTCCACAGAAGAAAGATGGGCAGTCACCTCCTGTGAGATTTACTGCCTCTGCAAACCACTGGAAGGTTAAGTCAACAGTACATAACAACAAGCAGCCAGTTTTTCACTGCAGGAAAACAAAGCTCAACAAAAAGATGTTAAGAATCCTACCTGTTGCTCAAAGTTGCTACAGTTGTTGTTGAATTGGTATTGACTGTCCACTGGGTTTTCATAGGCATCAAGTTGCAGGAAAGAAAATTGTCTTTCCTTCTCTTGTGGAGCAGATGGTGGATTAGAAATGCATATCTTTGGAATTGCAGCATAGCTCTTTACCACTAGGCTACCAGAGCTCCCTGGCGAGATTATATACATTTGGCCCTTAGCATTGTCCCGGCTAAATCATGTTGTAATTAGTTGCCCTTGAGTCACTTCTGACTCATGATAACTCAATGTGTACAGCATAGAACTGCTTCATAGAGTTTTCAAGGCTGAAAACTTTCAGAAGCAGATTACCATGTCTGCACCTCTAGATGGGTTTGAATCAGCAACTTTTGTCAAGTTATAAAGTGTTTACCTGTTATGGCACCCACAAATACTGCAAAACCATACTGTTATTGTTATGTGACATGGAGTTGGAACCTACTCCTAGCTAACTTTCCAGTTGATTTTTAGTGACTGCAAGTCACACAGAACGGAATTGCCCATCTTTCTCTTACAGAGCAACTGGTAGATTTAAACTATGCTTTTGTGTGTTCAGTACAACTCTTTTCTCTCAAGGCTATAAGAGCTCCTGTCAAACCAAAGGTCTCAGTAAATATTCACTGTTGTTCTAACATGTCTTGAAGGGCTAGGGCTCCATGAGAACAAGCATATGTAAATGCTTAATTAATTATTGGCAAATTAAATTGCCTTTATTTACTCAATATTTCCTTCAGGAAAAACTCCAGGAAGCTATGACAAACTTGAAGCAACTCAATGATGAATGCATGATTCAAAAGGCATCAGCAAGAAAGCAAATAGACAAATGGAAGGTAAGAATCTGAGTTCATCTCAGGCTACACTTTCTTTGAACACAGGCGCCCAAGAGTAGATTGAGACAAAGGCAATGTTACTTTAACTAAACTAGACTAAATAGCTGATACCAAAAAAGACATCATTATTTGTTTTTCTGTTGAATTGTTCTTGGTTTTCTATGTCAATGAGAATTTACCAGAGAAGTTCTGCTTTTATGTTAGCAGCATAACTTCATACAGACTATGCCACTAGAACTCTCTCAACTTCAATTGTAGTTGTTGTTGTTATGTGCTGTCTAGTTGCTTGTGACTCATAGTAACCCTATGTACAACACCTCTTAACCCTATTCTATCCTGAGACAACTTTATTGTCTCTGACACACCTCCCCCATTACCCTAGTCCCTGAATCAATCCATCTCATTAAGGATCTTCCTCTCTTGCACTGTCTCTCCACCCTCCCAAGAATGATGTACCTCCCCATGGGCTGGTTCTTTCTTGCAACATGCCCAAAGTATGACAGAGAATCAGAATCCTTGCCTCCAAGAGCAATCTCGTTTCAACCCCTCCAAGATAAACCTATTTGTTCTTCTAGCAGTCCATTGTATATTCAATACTCTTCTCCAGCACCACAGCTCAAAGACATCAATTCTATCATCCCTAATCATTTTCCAGCTTTCTGATGCATAGCAAGTAATTGTCAAGACCATGGCCTAGATCAGGTGCACCATAATCTCCAGACTGAAAACTTCAGTCGTAAGCTAGAATTACTGATATTTCTATAAGCAGAATTTTTGTTTATTTACCCAGAACTGGAACCAGAGCTCTAGTTCTAGGTAAATGGACACAAATCACCCACTACGCATCAGAGAGGTGGACAATGAATAAGGATGAGAGAAGAAGAATTGAAGCCTTTGCGTTACAATGTTGAAGAAGAGCACTGAATATGCCATGGACTGCCAAAACACCAAACAGATATATCGTGGAAATTATATTGCCCGAGTACTCCTTTGAAGCAGAGACTGAGAAACTTTATCTTTCATACTATGGACATGGAGCTGGTTGAGGCTATTCTTTGTTAATGGACATCATGCTTGGAAGGATAGATGGTCAGCAAAGGAGAAGAAGATTTCCAGTGAGATGAATTGACACAGTGATTTCAGCAATGGGCTCTCGTGTATCAGAGATGATGAGGATGGTACAGGATAGGGTAGGTTTCAGGCTGGCTGTCCCTAGGGCCACTATGAGTCATACTTGACTCAACAGCACCTGACAACAAAACCTCTGGTGGCCTAGTGATAAAGAGTTGTACTGATAAACTAAAGGTACGCAGTTCAAAATCCACCAGTTGCTTCACAGGAGAAAGATATAAAGATGGGCAATCTCTTCCTGTGCAATTAACTGTCTCTGAAAACCTTCTGGAGGGTCAGCTATGGGTCAGTTCTGATTCAATTGTACAGAACAAACAATAGTCTTGATTAGATTTTCCTTTTAAATAACTCATAAGTACCTTATCAGCTGAACAAAGTTACCATAGTACAGAATCTAGTTTTTGGATTCACAGATTTAAATAACTAAATGAAAAGTGAAAATTGCACTTGTGTTCATTCTAAAAACAGGCTCAATTCAAAGTAGACTTCACATTCCTCCATCTCATGGGGGTAACATAGGAAAGCCAGCTGATAAATCATGAGGATCATAACTGCTACAAGAACCTATATACTTGTAACTGCAGGACTAAGGCACCTCTGAGGATATTCTAATAGAAAGCCACCTTATTCATTCTCAAAAGCACATTCCTACAAGAAATGAAACTATTAGTATTTTGACTTTTTCCTACTTTAATGATAACATCTAGTACCCTGACCTCTACTTTTCTCCTGCATCTTAGAAGTAAGTAAGTAATGCAACTAGGGAGAATAAGGAACACCTCTCATATAACTGAGTGTTTGCCTCCCTGGCATGATTCTGCAGCAGGGAATCTGGAATATTCTTCTAACTGAAGGGCCTTATGGAATAACAATGCCAATTTTCTTTTCTTGCCTCTAGGAGATGACAGAAGTTCAAAGAAAAAAAATACAGTCTGACTTTAGGACTCTCCACAGTTTTTTATATCAGGAGGAGAAGTTTTATCTTTGGAGGTTAAAGAGAGAAGAAGAAGAGAACCTAAGGAGACTTAGGCATAGTGAGGAGAATCTGGAACTGAAGAGCTGTGAACTTATTAGTTATATCATGGATCTGGAGGAGAAAAGTCGTGGTTCACCTCAGAAATTACTGCAGGTAAGGTTTAAAGGAGCAAAAGAATATGTCTTTTGATGTTGTTGTTCTTGTTGTGTACCACTGAGTCTGAACTGACCCATAGCTAACCCTCCAGTGGGTTTTCAGAGGCAGTTAATGGCATGGGAGGATACTGCCCATCTTTCTTCTGCAGAGCAGCTTATGAATTCAAACTACATACCTTTGAGTTGGCAGTACGATTACTTACCTAAAGAGACATGGAAAGATTCAAAAGGAAGACATGAGTAGGGGAAATTCAAAGTAATTTTTCTTTTAAGTGTACCTCAGTATCATTAGGGGGCCCTAAGCTTGGTGATTTCACATAGCTGACCCTGTAGTGGGTTTTCAGAGGCTGTAAATCCCATAGGAGGAAACTGCTCATCTTACTCCCATAGAGAAGCTGGTGGATTTGAACCATATGTCTCTGGGCTGGCCATGCAGATCCTTACTCACTAGGCCACCAGAAATGAGATTTACAATAATTACAAAATAATTATAAAAATAAAATTAAAAGAATTAGTAAAATAAACCCCACTTGGGTGGATTTAACTTGGTGAACTAAGTAAAACCACGGAGTGAATTTCACCACCATTTCCCCCTTGGCTTTGTGAACAGAATCCTAATATGCAGTCTCTTTTCTGAAATGCTCTCCCAGGTGAGTGATGGCAATAAAGTAAGGCAGTCCAAATGAGAGACAAACTTTCCCCTTCCTTGCGTGAACAACTCTTCTAGAATCTCCTTACAACTGCATGAAGGGTTCAGCCATTGAGTTTAACACCTATGGCTGTAATATTAACATTGGGGCTGTAGCACCTGGTTCCCACTAGCTGAACACTGTCTAGCTGAAAATGTAGAGGGCTGTATCACCACCACATGACACCTGCTGCCTAAAACTTAGTGACCCAAGCAGAAACTGTGCATGAATTCCCCATGGAGGGCCCTTGTCCTAGATCTCCATCATGGACTCACTCAGAAGGGAATTAGATCACCAAAAGCAAGTCCTGTCAAAGGGAACATGAGCAAATCACTTGGCTCCTTCTCCAAGAAACCCACAGAATGATGTGATTGTGAACATTTCAGCTGCCCACAGACTTCAAAAGGGAAGATAACCTCACCTGGAAGTTGGTAAACATCCTGCTGTGCAGAATCTCCAAGAGCAATGGAATGGGAACAGCATCTCTGGGAATCCAGAGTTGCCTAAAGCTACAGTTGTCATGTTTACTTCTTTGGAAGGAAGACTTCTAGAGAATAGTCTAACAAGCCAAGCCCCATGAAATATTGATGTCCCCACAGTGACCTTTTGTTTTTGTTCCTCTACAGGATGTGAAGGGCACTCTGGATAGGTAAGTCCTGCATGAATGGAGGAGGAGAGGGTTGGAGGATATATGACTGAATGGAAGAAGTCTTGAATCTTTGCTTATTCTAGGTGTGGGGCTGTGAAACTAGAAACACCTGAAACTCACTCTTTGGAGCTTGGCACTGTATGCAATGTTCCTGAGCTTTATTTTGACATAAAGAAAATGCTAAGAATCTATCAAGGTATGTGCCTTCAAAAATCACTAAGTCCTCATGGATAAAAGAGTCCTTAAGCAGGAATCATGTTCTCCATTTGTCCCTGAGAGGTCATTTTGTTGTTTTTAGTAGAGCTGCTACACTCTCCCTTGTTAGTGCAATCCAGTGCTCAGACCAGAGGTAAAACATACTACTTATCTGTGAGGGTACTAATTCAGTTTCCTAATCTGAAAAATGAAAATATACAATGTTCCTACTTCAGTGGATTGACATTAAGATTCAATCCATCAGCATGTGCAAATGCTTATCACAAAACATATTACATGGCCAGGACCATTTTATGACGTTAGTTCCAATCTAGCATCTAGGATTCAGTCAATTCTCATCTATTTAAGAAAAGTAAGTGGTTTTAAAGATTTGATCTAGTTAACAAAGATAGTAAATGTTAGAAATATCCAAAACCACATTTTATGAACTTCAAAAGCTGATCTTCATCCTCCTTTGAGTCTGAATAGGCACCTGCTATATCTCCACACTCCTTATCTACAATTAGAAAATTCAAAAAGCTTTGAAAACTGCAAATACTTTCATAACTTATTTGGCTACAAAATATTAGCTGGCCTGAAATTATTTTGTAGAATACTGAATCTTCTATGAACTATCAAAAGAACAGATATATCTTGGGGGAAAGTTCAGTCTCATACTTTAGGCATGTTGCTAGGAGACACTATTCCTTAAAGAGGAATGCTTGGAAAGGTGGAGTTGTTGTTGTTGTTATGTGCCGTCAAGTCACTTGCGACTCATAGCGACCCTATGTACAACAGCCCTAAACTCCGCTCTGTCCTGTGCCAATCGCACTGTCTCTGACACTCCCATCCCAATTATCCCAGTCACTAAATCAATCCACCTCATAGAGGGCTTTCCCTCCTGAGCCGTCCCTCCACCCTCCCAAACATGATGTCCCTCTCCAAGGACTGGTCTCTCCTCACAACATGTCCAAAGTATGTTAGACGGAGCCTCAGAATCCTTGCCTCCAAGGAGCCACGCAGTTTAACCCTTTCCAGGACGAATCTGTTTGTTTTCCTAGCAGTCCATGGTATTCTCAATACTCTTCTCCAGCACCACAGCTCAAAGGCATCAATTCTCCTTCTATCCTCCTTGGTCATTGTCCAACTCTCTGATGCATAACAAGTGATTGTGAAGACCATGGCCTGTGTCAAACACACCTTAGTCTCTAGAGAGAGACGACATTTGATGAGATGGACTGGCACAGTGACCGTAGCAATGGGTTCAAGTGTGTCAGAGACGATGAAGATGGCACAGGATAGGACAGAGTTCAGATCTGATGTTCATCCTCTCTCTGTGAGTTGTACTCAATTCACAATAATTTGGTCCTTTCCTGCATGAATCACCAAAGTCAAGACCAACTCAATTGCAGCTAACAATAACAAGAAGATATCTGGAAATATCTACTGAATCTTCTCTGAGCTTTTATATATTACTGCTTTATTAATAGATCAAGGAGACAAAGTAAATGAAAAGCAACAAAGATTTAGCAAAAACCCAAACCAATGTAATTATAGAAATAAAACTATGTATATTCTAAGCTAATTATAAGAGAGCTCTGGTGGCCTAGTGGCAAGAAGCTGCTCTGCTGGAGAAGGGTGGGAATCCCTTACTATATGATTAATTGCCTCTGATGGTACACAACAAATATTATTTATATATAATATAAATTATAGGTAGAATCTTATATATAATGGATTGTTATTGTGTATTGTCAAGCCAAAACTGGCCCATAGCTGACTCTCCGATGGGTTTTCATAGGCAATTACTCACACAGGAGGAGATTGCCCATCCTTCTCCCCCCAGAGCAGCTAGTGGATTTGAACCATGTGCCTTTGGGATTGTAGCACAGTTTATAATAGTATATTAATATGCTGCTGTTGTTGTTGCTATGTGCCATTGAGTCACTTGCGACTCATAACTACCCTATGTACAAGTGCCCTAAACTCTGCTCTATCTTGTGCCAACCTCACTGTCTCTGGCACACTTACTTCCATTACTCTAATCTCTGAATTGATCCATCTCATCAAGAGTCTTCCTCCCTTGTTCTGTCCTCCTCTCTAAGGAATGGTCCCTCCTTGCAAAATATGTCAGACGAAACCTCAGAAGCCCTGTCTCCAAGGAGCAGCCTGGTTTCACTCACTCCAGTACAAACCTGTTTGTTCTCCTAGCAGTCTATGCTATATTCAATACTCTTCTGCAGAAACACAGCTCAAAGGCATCAGTTCTTTTTCTATCATCCCTAGTCACTGTCCAGCTCTCCGATGCATAGCATGCAGTTGCAAAGACTGTGGCCCAGATCTGGTGTACCTTAGTCTCCAGCTTGATGTAGTTGCTCTTCAGTACTCTGGAGATATATTAATATAGAATTATATTAATGCTATAAACTAATAAATATTATCATTCATATTTTATTAATATATAATATATATTATTTGTGAATATATATATATATATATATATATATATATATATATACAAAATTACATTGGGTTTGGGTTTTGCCAAGTCTTCTTTGTTTTTCATTATGGACCAAAGACTATCAAAATATTCCCTAATAGTAGGGATGATGATCTGTGATATTTTTTTATTTATATAATTAGGGCATGTACCTTAAGAATTCCATTTTATCTTTATCCTTAATAATTCTTTTACTTGATGTCTTTTGATATTATTTTTTAACTATAAAAGCTGTGTAAGTATATTGTTCATTCCTGGACTCTTAATCTTTCTATCACTTTCTGTTATGTGTCTCTTGTAAACAATTTTTTGTTGTTGCTGAGCACTATCAAGTCAGAACGAACCCATTGCTGACCCTCAGCAGGTTTTCAGAGTGTAAATCACACAGAAGGAGATTGCTCATCTGTCTTTTGTGGAGAAGCTGGTAGAGTTAAATAATTTACCTTTGCGCTGGCAGTGCAATTCCTTAACACTAAGCCACCAGAGCTCCCCTGTATACAATATATAGATGGAATTTTTAAAATCCTAATACCCCTCCACCCCCACCTGTTAAGTAGTCTTATTGTTAAGTGGTATTATCAAGAAGTTAACACTTTGACTTCTTAAAAGACTTTTCTGGGTCATTCCCTCAGACAATATAAACTGAAACTTTAATTTTTTTAATTTGTGTGTGTGTGTGTGTGTGTGTGTGTGTGTGTGTGTGTGTGTGATGGTAGGTCAGTGATAAGGAGTAATTAAAGAGTTATTTACCAAAGAAGTAAAAAACAAAAAAATAAACAAGGAAGAATGAAGCCTCAAACAGTAGGAGTAGAGAGAGCTATAACCATGATAGAGGAACAAGTTGTCCAAGTAATAACCAATAGGGCAGGATTATGGTATTAAAAACTTTTACTATGCCTCTTTCTGCCTCCAATCACATCTAATGTTCCTCATTGGCTGAACAAAACAGAAGCCAAAGAAAAGAGGGTCTGGTTGATATGTATACAGATATCAGCCTTTCTTAGCACAAAGGGTGAAAAAAGGTAAAGAATGATCTGAAAGAGCAAACAGAAAACATTCAGCAAAGAAATTGTTTCACAATACTTTCTCTTCAGTCCACTGATCAGTGTTTAACCCAATTAACAAAGTATTTTCTTAACTGCCTTACAAAAAGTCCAATTATTATAATTTATTTTTAAAATTATCTTGAAGAACAATGACCAGTATCTCCTCTTAGTTTATCATGGTTTTTCTGTCTTGATTAATTATAACCAGGTTTTTCTAAATGTAGATTGCTCTTTGATGTGCTACCATAAAATATTAACTGATAATAAACTTTGCCTAAACTAAGAAAGGAGTTGTTGTTGTTTATTGCCATCGAGTCGAGCATAACTCATTACAACTCTGAATAAAAGGCCTGAAGCCTTTCTATAATTATTGTTATTTCTCCAAGTTCATAGAGTTTTCAGACATGTGGCTTAGGAAGTGGATGCCACTCCTGCTTCCAAACTTGAATCAATCTTGAATCAGTCTAGGAGCTCCACCAAACACTGCCCATGATGGGTAGCCATTATGACATTATGGTGTATGGCATAACTATGGCACAGTTGTTCCATTATGGCATTTGAAACACAAATGGCACAAGATTCAGTGTCACAGCAAACCCACATTACCTCATCACACCTAATTGGCCAGAGTGCTGTATGACTTAGAAGAATGTTCCTCCAAAATATAGTAACAAGAGATTAAAATATAATAATCCCTCTGGCCCAACTTTTAAATATAAGGGCTCCCCAGGAGATCTTGACTCTAAACAAGAGGCTTAAATAAAAACAACGAAACCATCCATACAGATCCTCAACCAAAACAAGATCACCATCTTACAGACTCCAGGCCACTTCATCCAACTCCTAAATGGAAGCAAAGTCTTTGGCTTTATATATTGTTGTTAAGTGCCATCTAGTAACAATCCTATAAACAAAAGAACTATTGTCCTTCTAAGTTCACTGAGTTTCCACAGGCATGATTAGGAAGTGAATGCCATTCCTTCTTCCAAGCCTGTCTTAATCAGTGAGCTCTACCAAACATTGTCAACCATGTGTAACCATTATGACATTATGGCACACCATTCAGTATCACAGAATCCAAAAGATTGATGTCTTGGAGACTACTTAGACTGCCAGGAAAACAAACACGTATGTCTTGGAAATAGGGCAGGCACAGTACCCTTTACAAATAAGGAGGGTGATGCTTCATCTCACATATTTGGGGCATGATGCTAGGAGAGATTATTCCTTGGAAAAGGACATCATGCTTGGAAAGGTGGGGAGTCAGCAAAAGACCCTCAATGAGATGGATTAACTTGTTGACTGCAGCAATGAGATCAAGTGTGTGTGAGATAATGAGATGGCACAAGCTAGGATAGGATTTGCTATGAGTCATGGTTGACTTCACAACACCTAATACAACAACAGTTATGAGGAACTGAGCTGCTAACTCAAAGGTTTGCAGTTCAAATGCACCAGCTGCTCCACAGGAGAAAGATGAGCAGTCTCTTCCTACTAGGTTTACTACTTCTGAAAACTTGTTTGAGGATTAGCTATGAGTCAGCTCTGACTGGATGCTACTCAACAACAGAAGACACACACTATGGGGGAAAGAGCTTTGGAAATGAAAGGAATGATATCAGCTCTAGTCCTCAGTCCTGGTCCTTAGCTTCTCTAAGTGGCTAGGGTTGTTATTGTTATGTGCCACCGACTTGCCTGCGACTCATAGCAACTCTATGTACCATACCTCTGAACTCTGCTATATCTTGAGCCAATCTCACTGTCTCAAATACACCTACCCCCCATTATCCCATTTAACATGTCAATCCATCATCCAGAGTCTTCCTCTGCTGTGCTATCTCTCTATCCTTCCAAGCATGATGTCCTTCTCCAGGTCTTTCCTGGCCACATGCCAAATATATGTGAGATGGAGTTTCAAAATCCTTGCCTCTGAAGAGCAGCAAGACAGATCTTTTAGTTCTCTTGGTGGTCCATCGTATTTTCAATATTCTTCTCCAACACCACATTCAAAAGAGATAGATTTTTCTTCTGTCGTCTCTGTTCGTTGTCCAACTCTTTGGTGCATAGTTAGTAATTGCAAAAACCATGGCTTGAAGAAGACACAGCTTAGTCTCTAGACTAATATAGACTTTGGGAGAGGTCCCTGACAGCAGACCTTCCCCAGAGCACCTCATTTTTTAATTTTTTGACTGTTGATGCCAAAAGTGTTGATTATGGGTCTGGGCAAGCTGAAATTGTAAACAGCCTCAATCTCTGCTCCATCTATCATGGAGTTGCCAATTGGTCCAGTGGTGAGCATTTTTGTTTTCTTGATGGTGAGCTTCAATTCACACTGAAGATTGAAGACCTTGACCTTCTGCAGCAATTACTTCAGGTCCTCCTCAGTTTTGGCAAGCAAGGTTGTATTAGCTGCATAACATAGGCTGTTGATAGGTCTTCCTCCCCATCTTAATTCCACATTCCTCCTCATAAAGTCCTGCTTTCCAAGTTATCTGTTCTGCATGTAGATTGAAAAGTATGAGGAAGAATGAATCCCTGATGCACTCTTTTCCTGATTTTGAACCATGCAGTGTTTCCTTGCTCTGTTCTGACAATTGCTTCCTGGTCTAAGTATAGGTTTCACATAAGCACAATCAAGAGTTCTGGGAGTCCCAGCCACAATTTGTTATGATCCCTCAGTCAAATGCCGTTGTATAGTCAATGTTGATGCATATATCTGAATGATAGTGATCTTAACCAGACTTCCTTGTATGCTTATGGATATTACTCTGTCACTCACAGTATTGTATTTAAGATACAAGTAAGGATAATAATGATGCCAAAACTGATGTTACTACTATTTTGTGCCAGAAGTTTTACAATCACCATACATGTGTTAGCTCATTCCTTTCTCTCCACCAACTTCCTCAAACAGTCTGAGGATTTCCACTCTGTATTTTTAAAAGTTGAGGCTCAGTGAGTTAAACGACTTGTCTAAGGTCACAAAGCTAGTAAGAAATAATGCTTGGATTTAAACACAGATTGGTTTTATTGAAAATGAACTGTGCTCCCAACTCCAAATAAAATGTTCCCTTTCTTTGCAGTCAGTGTGACCCTGGATCCAGATACAGCTCACTGTGAACTGACCCTATCTGAGGACCGGAGACAAGTGACACGTGGAAGTCCCCAGGAGAATCTTGACATGTCTTCCAGGAGGTTCAGTGTCTTCCCCTGTGTCCTGGGCTGTGAGGGCTTCACCACAGGAAGACAATACTTTGAAGTAGATGTGGGAGAAGGAACTGGGTGGGATTTAGGACTTTGCACAGAAAGTGTTCAGAGAGATAAGAATATGAAGCAGAAGCCAGAATGTGGATTCTGGACCATCAGGCTATGCAGAAGGCAAGGCTACATAGCACTTAGCTCTCCCCCTGTTAATCTTCATCTGAGGGAGCAGCCCCTGGTTGTGGGGGTTTTTCTGGACTATGAAGCTGGAATTGTATCCTTTTATAACATGACAAATGTATCCCACATCTTCACCTTTCCACAGGCCTCCTTCTCTGATACTCTCAGACCCTATTTCCAAGTTTATCAATATTCCCCTTTGTTTCTACCTCCTCCAGAAGAATAAGGAATGAGGTAGAATCTCCTAGGTTTAAGCAACATAGAGCTCAATTAATGTAAATCCCATGACAATCTGGTGTGTTTTCGTTATTGTTTTCTCTCAGTGTATTGAATAAATTGGCATTAAATGAATAGATATTGTTGTTGTTGGGTACTATCAAGTCAGAACCAACTCATAGCTGACAGTTCAGTGGGTTTTCCGAGACAGTTAATCACACAGCAGTAGATTGTCCATTTTTGTCCCTCCCTTGAACCAACTGATGGATTCAAACTGCATACCTTTGCACTGACAGCACAGCTCCTAACCATTAAGCCACCAGAGCTCCCCAAACAGATACTGTTGTTGTTGAGTACCATCAAGATGGAACCAACCTACAACCAATCCTCCAGTGGGTTGCCAGAGGCTGATAATTGCATATAGGTGATTACCCATCCTTCTTTCACAAAGCTGCTGATGGATTCAAATCATGTGACTTCAGGATTGTAGCGCCATTTCTTACTACTAGGCCACCAGAACTCCTTCAAATAGATGCTAAAGCTGTAAAAATAACACAGATGATCGGCTTGAATTGAAGGACTGAAAATCATTTCAATCACCATACATTGTCACTCTACATCGAAGTTTCACTCACTCGTTCACTTGGAGAATTGTGTAAGAACCGACTCATAACTGAATCTCCAGTGGGTTTCTGAGGCTGTAAATTGCAGAGGAGATTGTCCATCTTTCACCCTCACAGGTGCTGGTGGATTCAAACATCCAGAGAGGTTCAACCTTTAGGTTTCACTGCTAAGACTTTGGTTTAACAGCACATTTTCCTTTTAACAGTCACAATTTCCTTCAGTACCCTTACAGCTTTGATTTTCAATGCCACTGTTAAAAAACAGGACTAACATGGGGGTTGGGGGGAAACTAAGAAAAGAGGGGATAAATAACATACAGTGCATTGAAACAGATGAGGGCAAGAACTGTTTAAAAGGAATATATGATTAGGTATTATTTACATTACAACAATCCAGAATAAGAGCTGCATAGTAAAGTGAATTGGGGATGGGGGATGAGGGGGAATGTGCAACAATGAAAGAAATTTTTTTCAAAGAGAAAAGTGAACTGGGAGGAGGGCTGGGTAGAGAAGAAAATGTACAACAATGAATGAAAGGAAATCCAAGTTCTCTATACACTGTCATTAAAATTTCAATTAAAATGAATAAAAAAAAAATCAATGACTAGCCCTGAGACCAGGAACTCTGTGTTCTCCCCCTTCACTTGATGATATTTAAATGAACTGGTATGCTCAGATTAAAGAAATACTGGAACTGCCTGCCTACTAACTGAAAGGTTGGCAGTTGAATCCCCCAGTGTTGCCACAGAAAACTGTTGAGTTGTCTCCTCTCGTAAAGATTTGTTGTTTTGTGCCTTGGAGACCAAAATTACTCATAGAAACCCTACAAACAACAGATCTGAACCTTGCCCTAGCCTTGTGATCTAAGTTATGCTTGAGCCCATCATTACTGTCACCATGCCAAGCGATCTTGTCGAGAGTATTATCCTCTTCCACTGACCTTTCACCTAAGCGTGATGTTTTCCTCCAAGGACTCTCCTAACAACATACCAAAAATATGAGATAAAGCTTACCAACTTTGCCTTTCAGGAGCACTTTCTCCAAAAGTTGCTCTTTTTCCCAAGACATATTTGTTTGTTCTTTTGTCAGTCCATTTGGTAATCTCCTCCAAAACCACAACTCAAAGGCACCGATTATTCTTCTGCTATCCTTATTCGTTGTCCAACTTTTAGGCTTATATGAAGCAGGTGAGAATACCATAGTTTGGATCAGGCACACCTTAGTCTTTAAATTGATGTCCTTGCTCTTTAGCATTTTAAAGATGTTTTTATTTACAACAAAAAATTGCAACATTGGAAGTTTTATGGAAAGTCTTTATGCATTGAAATCCACTGGACAGCTTTAACACTTGGTTTCTTTTGGGGTTACTGCAAAAGCAGGCAGGAAAAGGAGAATAGTAATTAATCTTTCATCCACTGCCATATTGATTCATCATTTGCAGCCCTAGATGATACATTATATGCTAATTGGCTCCGCCCGAACAACAACCAAGTAAAATGTGAGAGAAGAATTAAAATCGGGATGCTTCAAATGGGAAAGGAATCAATAGTAAAACCAAATTTGATAGGAAGCTTAGTCTGAAAAAGAAGTCTGTCGTTTCCCTACTGTGTTAACATCAGTTGTCTTGAAATATTTTAAAACTTGATCTTCAAATTTGTCCTAAAATATTTAAAAATATATACCTTTAAATATATTAAAACCTTCAAAGTACTCATTGCTGAAATTAATGTTGACAGTCTTTGTTATTATTCAGATCTAACCAAACAAGCCCCAACTCTCAAAAAGTCTGTTCTGCAAACTACATCCCATATTATCCCAGAGAGGACAGGATAATAATGACATCATTTTATACACAAACATTCTGTGAATGGCAAGAAAAAGTCACTAAATTGCATATTAGATAGAGTCGATATAAAAATTAAAGTTTGCTGACATTAAGATCTTCTGAAATTATCATTTATGTAAACTGTGCTGAAATCCCAAAAGCACAAGGTTTGCATCCACCTCCACAAGAGCTGCTTCTAAGAGAAAGATGAATAGTCTCTTCCTGTACAATTAACTGCCTCTGAAAAACCAATGGAGTGTCAAGCTATGTGTTGGTTCTGATTGGACAGCATGTAACAACAATAAACAAAGAAAGTAAAGCGGTAAATGTCCATTAATATTTAAGCCTTTGCAAAGGGTAGGTGACTACCCAATACAACAAGGAAAATGAACACATAAAAACTGCAAATTCCCCTCAAGAACTCTTTCTGGGCATGGGAAAAATAAAGAAAAAGCTAGGCTTATAGGTTAGAGGCTTGGTTGAGCATCCATTCATTCTGCAGTTTCTGTCAACAGTTGCCACTGGCTAGAAAAGGACATTTTTGTTTTCTGCCCCCACAGGCCCAGCACACTGTGTCCTGGGCCTAGAGCCTACTAAACAACAGAAACTCCTTGTAAAGTAAGTGAATGCGCAATACCTTGATGACTTGCAATTCCAGGCATCATCGTTAATTTTGACAGGGCCTAGAAATCTACACTCAGAGGGAATTTTATGTCCTTTGATTGTTGAACAAGAAAGAACGATAACAAAATAAACATTTAATTTTTTATTTTCTTTAATTGACAGAGTAAATCTTTGGAAACTATAAAGGAAGTTGTAATAAAGATAAAATGAGAGATTAGTTGGGATGTAGGCCAGCTATAGAAATGAAAAGAATTACTGCAGTTGCTAGGCCCTGTAAGTACGCTGTACCTTACATGAAGCAGAGCAGGAAGCAAGACCTCCCCTCTGCCCTGGTCTGTGGTCTGCCATCTGGGCAAGACCAGGAATTGAAGGATTGAGTCCGGGTTATTAGGCGGATGGCCTGTGCCCGAGGTTGAGGGCAGCTCGAGGCTCTGCTGAGTGGTGAAACCAAGAGGACTTGCTCTTTGTCATTCCAGTGGAATTTACGTTGCATCCCTTTCCTGGCCATTGTCATTGTCACAATTCTGGAAAAAAGATTGGTAAATCGGCATACTCTTTTTCTGTCTTTGTCATTGACATATTTCAGGAAAAGCTCTGAAGAACACTGTTTGCAGAGGCAGATTACCCAAATAATAATACAAGCAGAGGTTTACTTGTGTTTATTTACTTATTCAGTGATCAAATTACTACAAATCAATAAATAAACATAAGTAAACAACTGTTTACCTTGATTGCTGTATACCCACCCTCGGGCAGGAAATGTAACTGTGCAAAGTTTTGTAGGATGGTGTTGGTTGTTGTGAACCATCAAGCTCGTTGTGGACCTCCAAGGTTAGTGTGGACATTTGAGGTAGAATCAACCCATAGCTGACCCTCTAGCTCAGGATTTTCAGAGATTGTGAGGATGGCACAGGATAGGACAAGAACAAATCTCACAGAAGAGTGCCTACCTTTCCTCCACAGAGAAGCTGGTGGATTTTTAACTGTAGAGCAATTCTTATCACTAAACCACTAGAACTCCCTTTGGAAGACGGTATTTATGGTTAAATAAGGCCAAGCAAGTCTGTTTACTTTGCTTATTGAACAATAGGACATCGCAATTCCTAGTTTATTTCTTGTAAATACATTTTATAAGAAAACATTTACATTTATACTTTGAAGATAAATATATTTCTAATTCATTTTGTTAACTCATCTCTTCTCAGGAGTGATTCTTAAACATTGAGTTATGAAATATGTACACTGAGATCAGCAAGGGAGGAGAAAGCAGCAAGTACAAGCAGGGCATGTTCAGCTAGGTTAGAGCAGCCAACCAGCTGGGTCAAGAGTTATAGGGAGGGCACCATCAGAAGGCTGACTCTTCAGCAAACTATTCAGACTGTGAGGCCTGGAGCTGCCTCTCCTTCAGAGAAGCATAGAGTAGGCACTGGCTCGGTCCGCTCCGGTCCCGGGCACCAGCGCCCCCTAGTGCCATCAGCGTCTGTGTGTGCCCTGCACATGAGGCTGTTTCTGATTGGCCAGCTCCTTTTACACAGACCCAGCCTTCAACATCTTTTTTTATGTGTGTGTGGGGGAATCCTTTTCGTTTCAGGATGTGCATTTTTTTTTGATTGTTTTTTTTTTATTTTGCTTGTTTTATATATTTTTTGTTTTGTTTTTTGGGAGTTCTGGTGGCCTAGTGGCAAGAAGCTGCGCTACAATCCCTAATGTATGTGGTTCAAGGCTACCAGCTGCTCTGCTGGAGAAGGATGGGCAATCTCCTCTCATGCAATTAACTGCCTCTGGAAACCCACCTGAAAGTCAGCTATAGTTCGATTCCTCATCTATGGTACACAACAAGCAAAGTTTATTGAAGAAAGTATAGAAGGAAAAACCCCAGGGTATGCAAATTTTATGTAGCATACTGAGAAGTCCAGGACAGACCTCTACATTCTAGTCTCAATTTCTTTTTTATGTGAATAGCCTTTACTTTTTTTTCAGTGCTTTTTTAATATGAAATTTTTGTTTTATACTGGTTTACTTACTAAGTTCATATACATTGTTTTTCATACCAGATATTTCCCCTTTCCTTTACCCACACCTCCCTCCACCCATCAAATTGTGTGACCCCATGATTAACCACCATCAACCTCCCCCCTCCCATCTTCATCCCTCTGCTCCCCCTTCCCCCTTGGATCCTCATACACGTTCTACAATAATGGTTTTATACAGTATTTGTTCTTATGGGGCTGAGTCCATGCAGCATAATGCTCTCCAGTCTCTCCCAAGTTAGGTAGTAATTTACAAAAACATTGCTCCTGCATGCTGCATCATATTCTATCACATGAATGTACCATAATTTCTCAGTCCATTCCATTGTGATTGGATATTTGGGCTGTTTCCATGTTCTTGCTATGCTAAGTAACGCTGCTATGAGCATTGGTATACAAGTCTCTGTTTATGCCTCAGTTCCCATTTTCTCAGGATATAATCCAAGCAGTGGAATAGCTGGGTCATATGAAATACGTATGTTCTTAAGGAAATGCCAAACTGCCTTTCAGAGTGGTTGTACCATTTTATAATCCCACAACAATGTATAAGAGCTTCTATCTCACCACATCCTATCATTTATCACTTGCTGCTCTGCTAAATTTTGCCACTGCAGCTGGGATGACATCTCACTGTGGTTTTTATTTGCATCTCTTACTGCTAGTGATTTTAAGCATTTCTTCATGTGTCTGTTGGCTATCAGAATGTCTTCCCCTGTGAAAAATCTTTCCATGTCTTTTGCCCATTTTGTAATTGAGTTATCAGTCTTTTTCTTCTGGAGACCAGGTGTATTCTTTAAACTTTTATTATGAGACCCTTGTTATGGATGGTACTGCCAAATGTTTGCTCCAAGTCAGTAGGTTTTCTTTTCACCCTGATGGAAAAAGTTTTTGATGAGCACAGAAATTTAATCTTTAGAAGGTCCCATTTATCAACTTAATCCTCTTCACATTGTACATTTCTGGCTGTATTTGGCAGTCTCTTTATATCATAGACTAGGTCTTATAAGCCTGATCCTAGTTTGTCTCTTATGAACTTTATAGTTTTGGGTTTTACTCCCAGGTGTATGGTATGTGATGTGGGTCCTGTTTCAGCTTTCTGCAGTTACAGTCCAGTTTCACCAGCACCATTTCAAGCAACGTAATTCATCACATTAGCAAAGTAAATAACAAGAACTATATGATCCTAGCAATTGATGCAGAGAAGGCATTTGACAAAATCCAACACTTCTTCCTGATTAAGATACTCAGTAAAATTGGAGTAGAAGGAAATTTCCTCAACATAGTGTAAAGCATATATGCAAAATGAGAGCCAGTATCATTCTCAGTGGAAAAAGACTAAAGCATTTTCTTTGTAAAAAGGGACCAGACAAGTATGCCCACTGTCACCACTTCTATTCAATATTGTATTGGAAGTATTTGCTAGGGCAATACAGCAAGAAGAGGAAATAAAAGGCATCCAAATAGACAAAGAGATGGTTAAACTGTTGCTATATATGCAGATGATATGATAGCATACACAGAAAACCGCAAGGACTCAACAACAACTACAACAACAAAAAAGAACTGTTAGAGCTAGTACACCAATTTAACAGAGTGGCAGAATACAAGATCAATATTCAAAAATCAGTGGGATTCCTCAGTAGTAATAAAGAGAACTCAGAGAAGGAAACCAAGAGAGCAATACCATTTACAAAGGTCAATCACAAGTTGAGACACTTGAGAGTAAACCTAACTAGAGACACAAAAGAACTATACAAAGAAAACGACTGAAGATTTCTGTGAGACACAATAAGAGACCTAAATAAACGGGGAAATGTGCCCTGTTCATGGATAGGAAAACTCAATATTGTGAAAATGACATTCCTACTAAAAGCAACCTACATGGTCAACAAAATCCCAATACAGATACCAAATTCATTTTCCAGGGAGATCAAAAGGGAAATTGTCAAGGAAAGAGATGGCAAATAAGCAAAACACTTCTGAAAAACAAAAATGACGTGAGAGGTATAACAATCCCTGACCTCAGAACCTACTACACAGTGATAGTAACCAAAACAACATAGTACTGGTACAATGACAGGCACATAAACTAATGCAATAGAATTGAGTGCCCAGAAATAGACCCAGCTATCTATGGCCAACTGATATGAAACAAGGAAATAAAACCTATCAAATGAGAAAATGACAACCTCTTTAAAAAATGGTGTTGGTAAAACTGGATTGCTAACTGAAGAAAGCTAAAACAGCATCTACAACTCAATTTCTTTTAAGAACAAGAATTCTGGGGATAGAACCATTCCTAAAGGAATCTCCAGGTGATGGAGATGGAGACTGCGGATTTGAGTCCACTAAAAAGAAAGAGTGAGGCATGTTAAGAAACCAAAGCTGGGGGAGGGAGCTTTGAGGATGGAGGTGATGTACTAACTTTGTTGATCCTTAATTGAAAAGAAAATTTTCATGTTAACATAACCAAAATTGTTCATTATTCCTTATGGTGTGTGCTTATGAGATTTAATTCCATTTGGTTGCTATAAATAGCAGTCAACTCGATAGCACTTAACAGCAAGAAGCAACATACCCAAAATATGTTATATGAAGCTTTACCATCTTTGCCTCCAAGGAACTCTTTAGCTGTACTTTAAGACATATTGCTTTGTTCTTTTGGCAGTCCATGGAATATTCTGTACTCTTCATCAACAAAGCAATTCAAAAGCATTAGTTCTTCTATCATCCTTATTTCTTTTCAAGCTTTCAGATGCATACAAAGTGATTGAGAAGACCATGTCTTGAATCAAGCACACTTTAGTGTTCAAATTGACATCATTTCTCCTCAGTAATTTGGAAAGGTCCCTAACATGAAACTTTGCCCAGTGCAATAGATGTCTTGATCTCCTGACTGCTGATACCAAGTGTATGGGTTGTTGACCCAAGTAAGATAAAATAATTGACAATTTCAATCTTTCATCCTTCTATTATTATGTTACTAATTAGTTCTGTGGTGAGTATTTTTGTCTTTTTGATGTTGAGATGCAATCCATATTGAAAGCTGTAGTCTTTGATTTCCCTCAGCAGTGTTTCAAGTCTTCCCCACTTTCAGCAAGCATCATCTGCATGATGTAGGTGTTATTGAGTCTTCCTCCTATCCTGATGCCACATTGTTCTTCATAGAGTTCAGTTTCTCAAATTATTTTCTCAGTATACAGATTGAATAGGTATGGAGAAAGGTTACATCCATGATGCAGATCTTTCTTGATTTTAAACCATACAGTGTTCTCATGTTCTATTCAGACAACAGCCTCTTGGTCTAGATAGATTTTGTATGAACATAATTAAGTGTTCTAGGACTCCTCTTCTTCTCAATGTTAGCCATAGTGTGTTATGATCCACATAGTCAATTGTCTTTGCATAGCAAGTAAAACAAAAATAATCATTCTTCTAGTATTCTCTCTTTTAGCTGGGATCCATCTGACTTCAGCAATAATGTCCCTAATGCCATGGCCTCTTATAAATAATGTTTGAACTTCTAGCCATTCTCTGTCCATGCACTATTCTAACTGTTTTCGGATCATCGTTAGCAATATTTTGCTTGCGTGTAATATTAATAATAATTCCTACATTCTGTTGAGTTATCTTTCTTGGGAATAGGAACAAATATGGATCTTTACAATTATTGACATTTATCAAAGTTCTTATCGTTTCCAGAGGCATGTTATTTAGGAAGTGGCTACCACTCCTGCTTCCAAACTTGTCAGGGTATGTTATAGAAATAAAAATGTCTTCAAAATTGATCATATGCAAAAAGTCTTTACATTCCCATATGAGTTAGTTGATCTGCTAGATATTTAATGACAAATAAATTAGGACAATGTAAAGAAACCAGAATGATGAAATATGAAAAGTCCAAGTGTGACCTTGGTTAAGGGCTGGTTGGGACTAAAATAAAAATTATACATTGTTTACTATGTTAATTAGTAATACATTTTCCTGCCTTTTAATTTCCATATATAATTATGAGTCAATTATATAAATAAAAATACTCACTGCCCCCAAACCTCAGATTCATAGTAAACATCTATCAGATTCATAGTAAAACTCTATTGGATTCCCAAGACTGTAAATCTTAATATAAGGAGACAGTCCATCTTTTGCCCATGGAGATCCTGATGGATTAGTACCACTGGAGATACACAACCTTTTGGTTAGCCATGCACCGTGCTACAGACAGCAAAGCTCATTTGTCAAATAGATGTATGGTAAAGGCACAGTGAAATATTAGTTTATGAATACTCTTCCTCTCCTTAGGATCTCTGAAAGCCAAATGGTAAGTAGTTGTGCTGGAATCTCAAAGGCACACGCTTTAAATCTACCAGCTGCTCTGTGGGAGAAGGATAGGCATTCTCCTCTTTAGCTATTTACTGCCTCTGAAAACCTGCAGAAGGGTCAGGTATAAATCAGTTCTAGTTCGACAACTTTCTCTCATTGCTACCAAGTAGAAATCAACTCCAAGCTGAATCTCCAGATGATTTCTAAGCCTATACCAGAGCTTGAACCAGAGTGAGCAGGGCACTTCCCTGTGAATCATGCAACAGAGCTTCCTTCACGTCTATTTGGATGACTGCTTTCAAAAACATCTCTCCCTCCCATTGCCATTGAGTCACAACCAACTTATAGCAGATCCTCCATTGGGTTTCTAAGTTGGTAAATTGTTTTGGAAGAGACTGCCCATCTTTCTCCCACAGAACCTCTGGTGATTTTCAGACTGCCAGAACTCTGTCCTTGGGCTAGCAGTGTAACTCCCTATAGACTATGGCCCCAGAGCTCTCTTTTCAGAAACATAGGAAATAACAAGTACTTCTTAGGGCATGGAGAAATTAAAATCCTTGTCCATTGCTAGTAATGAATATGAGACACACACTGGGCTCCTAAAAGAGCTGATAGGAGAATTATCATTGTTAGATGTTGTTGAATCAACTCTGACTCCTAGCAAGCCTTTACATAAGAGAATGAAATAAATTCATTGCTATTTTGAACGTAGGATTGCAATCACTGTGTCATTCAATCTTGCTGAGTCTCTTTAACTTTTTTTTTTTACTGTATATTACTAAGAATATTTTTGTCTAGGGACTGGCCCTTTCTCAAACTGCCCAAAGAATGTAAAATAATCTTAACCAGTCTTACTTCTAAGAAGTATTCTGGATGCACTTGCAAGGCAGATTTGCTTGGTTTTTAGCAGTCCATGGTTTTGGCAGTCTGTGATGTATTCTATTATCTTTACCAATACCACAATTCATGACTTAGCAATTCCACTGCTAGGACTATACCCAATATTTTGAAAGTAGGAGTTCAAAATATATACTTGTATGTTGTTGTTATGTGCCATCAAGTCGCTTGCAACTCATAGCACCCTATGTACAAGAGCCCTAAACCCTGCTCTATCCTGTGCCAACCTCACCATTTCTGGCACACTTACTCCCACCACACAAGTGCAACAAATATTGACCATAAATTATATTTAATGCAAGGCTTCAACCCTGCTTGAACCAGCTTGGTCATGGCCAAGGAAGGCAAACTAAAACAGACATGAATTGTTTTAAATGTGAGTAATCGAAAATGCTAACCAAAACAGGAAGAATTATGGGTTGAAGCCCTAAAATAGAAATCTCAGAAGAAGGTCTTTTTCTTTCCACAGATTTTGTTCATCTAAACCATGTTATTTTTCTTTTACCAAACTACTGTACTTGGCTATTTGCAGTGTTTTCAAAACCAAATGTTTCTTTTTTTTTTTTGTCTTTTTAATCTTCAATACTTGGTGCAGTAGAAGCTGCAAAGATGTGCCACTTTATCTATGAACCGGAGTTTTGTATATCAATAAATTCTGGTTAAAAAAAAAAAAAAGAAGTGTGGTGAATCTTTCTAGGGCCCTGTTACTTGACAGTGGATTATTGTCAAGAATGTGAACAGAAACACCCATTCAAAGCAGCACATTTGTTCTATATCTTTGAGCTATGCATCTCCATTTCTACTTAATAGGTCAAGAGATTTGGTTGCTGTGTAACACACACACTGCTCTAGCTTTCTGAGAAGGAGATGTGGTTTTTGGCAGGGTTTTAATATACAATTTTATGTTCCATTGAACATGACCTATCCACATTTTAAAAACCTGTCTATTCCAGTATCACTGGGCTGCCTGATGTGATTAAAAGCCCAAAGTCAAAATGACCTATAATAATTTGTCATATCTGTTATTCTCCTTTTGTTGTTGTTGATTGCCATTGAGTCAAGCATGACTCAGAGACTCTAATGCCTGTTTGTAGCTACTGTCATTTCTCCAAGTTCATAGTGTTTCCAGAGACATGTGATTTAAGAAGTGGATGCCACTGCTGCTTCCAAACCTGTTTTACACCTGGGAGCTCCACCAAACACTGTTCACATTGGGAAACCATGCTGGTATTTGATACCCCAATGGCACAAGGTTTAGCATCACAGCAAACCCAGGTGACTTCATATAGCACATTGACAAAGAGTGATGTACAAAGTGTGGAGAGTGTTCCTCAAGATATAACAGCACAATTATCATTTAGCAGTGGTTAATTGTCATTAAGTCAAATATGACTCAGAGTAAGCTTTGTACAAAACTTGAACTCTGTTCTATAACTAACATCATTTCTGTACTATGACTAGGGCCTGTCAGCTTAGTCTCTAGACTGACATCATTGCTCTTTAGCACTCTGGAAAGGTCCCTGACAGTACAATTGTCCAATGCAATTTTGATTTCCTAGTCTTTTGATTTCCTGTCTGCTGGTGCAAGTGTTAATTGTGATGCTGAGCAAGCTGAAATTAACAACCTCAATCTCTTCTCTGTCCATCCTGGTGCTGCCAATTGGCCCAGTGGTGAGAATCTTTGTCTACTTGGTATTAGACTAAAGGTGTGGATCATAACAAATAATTTATTAATATAAAATATATAATATTATATAATAGCTAACATTGAGAAGAATGGGAATCCCAGAACACTTACTTGTACTCGTGGGAAACCTATACCTAGTCAAAGAAACTGTTGTCCAAACAGAGCAAGAGAACACTGCATCATTTGAAATCAAGAAAGGTGTGTATAAAAGGCTGTCTCCCTTCTCTATACCTATTCAATATGTATATTGAGCAAATCACTTGAGAAGCTGGACTATATGAAAAAGAATGTGCCATCAGGATCAGAAGAATGCTCATCAACAACCTGTGTTATGCAGATGACAAGATGACTAGTAGACGTTTTCCTGGAAATATCAAAGCCAGATAATTAGAAAAATGTATCTCCTTTTCCTTTCTGATCCCTATTCAAAATATCAGCATCTCATTATGATCTTCCCACAATCAGTTTGGTGCCTTCTCCGTGACTCCAAATTCTCATTGTTTCTTCTTCTACCACACACATGTCTATAGTGCCTGTGACATATTTATTGTGTGATATATTGTGATAAAAAATTAGTTTTGCATTGGTTTCTTCTTACATGCTGGAGGCCTCACCAGAATTCTGGATATCCCATGGGAGTGTATTTTTTATTTTGGGGTTTTTTTCTTTCTTTTCCCCCCTGACAAACTTTCTTTCCAGTATGTAGACATTCCCCTTATCCCACAGCCTTGAGGTTGTGAGGTGGCGGTGTACTTTCATTGTTACCTGGTACTATCTTCACACTTAAACTTTCCCACCCGTAAGGAAAAGTTATTGCTTGCAGCCCAGTCCTCCAGCCTTGCCATCCTGTCACTTTGTTATCAAACAACTTGATCCCTTGCCCACATTGAATACAGACTTCATCACCTACCGTAGTCTCACCTTTATTTCTTCAGGATACCCATTTGAGTGAGGGCACAAATTCAGTGTAAACCTCATCAATTAATGTTGAGCTTCAATCCATATTGAAGACTACAGTCCTTGATCTTTTACAGCAAGCCCTTCAGGTCTTCCCCAGTTTCAGCAAGCAGGGTTGTATCATCTGCATATCACAGGTTATTGATGAATCTTGCTCCAATCCTGATGCTACATTCCTCCTTGTAGAGCCCAGCCTCCCAAATGATCTGTTCTGCATACAGACTGAAAAGATATAGAGATAGGACAAATCCCTGGTGTATACCCTTCCCAATTTTGAACTATGCAGTGTTTCCTTCCTCTGTTCTGATGACTGCCTTCTGATCCAAGTATAAGTTTCACATACGCACAATCAAGTGTCCTGGGATTCCCATTTTTTCCAAAGTTAGCCATAGTTTGTTGTGATCCACACAGGCAAATGCCTTTGTGTAGTCTATGTTTTCAGCCAAGATCCATCTAACATTAGCTATAATATCCCTAGTACCACAGTGTCTTCTAAACCCAGCCTCCATATCTGGCAGTTCCCTGTTGATATGCTGTACCAGTCTTTTTTTGGTAATTTTCAGGAAAGTCTTGCTTGCTTGCATGTGATATTAATGATATTATTGGATCATTTCCACAGTCTTTGGGTCACTTTTCTTTAGAATGTGAACAAATATGCATCTGTTCCAGTCAGTTGGCCAAATGATGTCCAGACATAACTTGACATAACATCCAAGGCAGTGTCTGCATGTTGAAATGCCATCAGTTCCTGGGGCCTAGTTTTTGGCCAATTCCTTCAGAGCAGCTTGAACTTCTTCCTTCATCACCATAGGCTCATATGTTGTTACATGAAAGTCTTCTGTGTAAACTAATTCCTTTTGATACAGTACTCAGTATACTCCTTGCATCTTCTTTTAATTCTTCCTTAGAGAGACTGAAGCCTTAAATATGGACTGAATCTCAACACCAACAAAACAAAGATTCTCACCACTGTGGCAATTGGCAGTATCATGATAGAAAGTGAAAAGACTGAGATTGTTAAGTTTTAATTTGCTTGGCTTCACAATCAACACTCTTGGTACCAGCAACCAGGAAATCAAAAGACAGATTATATTGGGAAAGTCAGCTATCAGGGACCTCTCCAGAATACTGAAGAGCAATGATGTTAGTCTGGAGATTAAGGTGCACCTGATCCAGTCCATAGTCTTCTCAATTACTTACTATGCAATCAGATGGCTGGACAATGACTAAGGATGATAGAAGGAGAGATGATGCCTTTAAGCTGCAGTGCAGGAAAGAGTATTGAATATACCATGGACTGCTAGGAGAACAAACAGGTTCATCCTAGAGGGTATGAAACCAGGCTGTTCCTTGGAGACAAGGATTCTGAAGCTTCATTTGACGTACTTGGGGCATGTTGCAAGGAGGGAGAAGTCCTTGGAGAGGGACATCATGCTTGGGAGTGTGAAGAGACAGCACAAGAGATGAAGACCCTCAATGAAATAAATTGACTCAGTGACTGGAGTAATGGGGGTAGGTTGGCTCAGGATAGAGCAGAGTTCAGAGCTATTGTACATAGGGTTGCTCTGAGTCACAAATGATTCGATGACACATAATAACAACATTGAAGACTTAGAGAACGTAATGTATAAGAGGAAAATTATTTGCTTTGGGACTTTTAAAGTGTTTAGCTTAAAAAAATTGACACATAAATCTGCTGATTAAACATTCATTCTGGAAAAGTAGAAACTTGTATTTCTGTAGCAAGAGGGTGCTCCTTAAAGGTAAGGATGGTGAAATTTCTTTTCACATACTTTGGATATGTTATCAGGATGGGCCAACTCTTGGAAAAAGACATCATCCTGGGAAAGATGGAAGTCAGAGAAAATGAGAAAGACAATCAAGAAGATGAATTGATACCGTGATTGGTACAGTGGACAAGAACATATCAGAGATGGTGAGGATGGTACATGATAGAACAAATTTCAGATCCATTTTTTATAGCGTGGCATTGTAAATGCTATAACATCTAACAATGACTTCCATATTAACAAATAAAAATGTAAACAAGTTTGTGAGGAGTTACAGCATGTATGCAGAGCAATCTAACAAACCATGGATCATTATGACTTTTTTTCTTTCTTTAAGAAAAATTTGTATTTAGAATTAGCCAGCTGGACTCAGTTTAGATGATCCTAATTTTGTAAGCACCATCTAAAAAGTTATAGTCAAGAGCAAGTTGAACATAGGCCTTCTTCTCTTTATCAGGCCTAATCAAGGTGTTGACCTTGGCCACATCAATGTTATAGAGCTTCTTTACAGCTTGTTTGATTTGGTGCTTATTAGCCTTGACATCCTCAATGAACACAAGTGTGTTGTTATCTTCTATCTTCTTCATGGCTGACTCAGTGGTTAGGGGAAAGTTGATGATGGAGTAGTGGTCAAGCTTGTTTCTCCAGGAGACGTACTTCCTGGGGGGTGGGAGGGGTGCATTTTGAGCTGCCTTCAGAGACTGAGCATCTTTGGCTGCTGAAAGGTGGATGACATGTGGGTCTTCTTTTTTGTGGCTGTGGATGCTCTTCAGGACAGGCCTTTAATGCCTTTGCTTTGGCTTCAATTTTGGTAGGGGCAGGGACTTCCTTCTTTGCTTTTGGTACCAACTTTGTAGAAAGGGTCCATTATGGCTTTTTAAATGAAGAAATTCTGATAAAATCAACACATAAATATAATGAGAAGTTGTTAGTGTTCCTTACCATGGAAGAAGTTTTAAGCAATTAGTTGTAAGGAGGAAACAACTAATTTTAGAACATTAAATAAAATTAGTACAAACCTGCTCTCATGAATGTTACTTCATGACAATCCTTCCCATGGTTTCTGAGTATGTATGTATGTATGTATGTATGTATGTCTTTGCAAGAAGAGATCACCTCATCTTTCTCACTGAACAGCTGATGGATTCAAGCTGCTAAACTTTTGTTTAGCAGTTTCACATTTAACCTATTATACTATTGTGCTGTCAAGTCAGAACCGACCCATAGTTATCCTCCAGAGGCAGTTAATTGCACAGAAAGAGACTGCCCGTCCTTCTCTGTCAGAGCAACTAAAGGATTTGAACCATGTGTCTTTGAAATTGCAGCACAGCTTTTCTTACTAGGCCAGCACCAGTTGTTGTTGTTGTTGTTGTTGTTGTTATTGAGTACCGTCATGTCTGAACTGACCCATAGCTGACCCTCCAGCAGGTTTTCAGAGGCAGTTTAATCAGATGGGAGGAAATTTCTCATATTTCTTCCACGGAGCAGCCGGTGGATTCAAATCGCTTTCCTTTGAGATTGCAGCACAGCTGCTTAACAGTAGGCCAAAGCTCCTTAAATTAATATTATTGTTGTTGTTGTTGTTATGTGTCATTGAGTCACTTACAACTCATAGCGACCTTATGTATAGTAGTCAAAATGTTCTTGAATTGCTTCTAATAAAAGAGTTGATTTTGTAAACCTAGTTATATCAAGTCAGACACAGCGAAACCTGGCCAGAGAGGGAGGGAGAAGGCGGCACTGGGCAAGGTCACCTCGCATAACAGCAGAAGAAGGCGTCTTCCAGGTACACAGAAAGACCGGGGGGCCCTCAGGCAGAAAG
>NW_006399820.1:376938-378700 GCF_000299155.1 Elephantulus edwardii | reverse complement strand
GTGTCAGAGGCGGTGCGGTTGGCGCAGGATAGAGCAGGGTTTAGGGCTGTTGTGCATAGGGTCGCTATGAGTCGGAAACGACTCGACGGCACATAATAACAACAACAAGTTATACCAATAAGTTTAAAAAAGTATGCTGTTGTTTTAGTTGTTAGGTGCGGTGAGTATGATTCATAGTGACCCTATGAACAGCTAGCATGAAACTTGCTGTATCCTGTGCCATCCTCATCATCTCTGAAATACTAGCCCATTGCTGAAGTCATATTGTCAATCCATCTCATTGGATTGGATCTCTTCCTCTCCTACGCTGATTCTCCATCTTTCCAGGCACGATGTCCCTTTCCAAGTAGTAGCCTCACCTAGCTTCATGTCCAGAGAATGAAACACAAAGCTTCATCATCTTTGCCTCCAAGAAGCACTCTGGCTACACCCTTTCCAGGATATATCTGTTTGTACTTTTGGCATTTCCTGGATAATCAATACTCTTCTCTAGCACCACAACTCAAATGCATCAATTTTTCTTCTGTGATCCTTATTCTTTGCCAAGGTCCCTGATAGTGGTTGAGAAGACTATGGCCTGAATCAGGTATACCTTAGTCTTCAAATTGACATCATTGCTCTTCAGTATTTTGGAGAGGCCCCTAACAGCTGACTTGCCTAGGGTATTATGTCTCCTGATTTCCTGACTTCTGATACTAAGGGTGTTGATTGTTGGCCCAAGGTAAGATGAAATCATTGACAGCTTCAATCTTTTCTCCATCTATCATAATGTTGACTGTTGGTTCTGTTATATTTAAGTTATTATCATTATTAATACATTGAAAGCTAACAAAAATATTTGCATAAGTAAAGCAAAATACAAAATGGAAAATATGCACATAGATTTGTAAAGATTAAAAGTTAATGTAGGAAATCAAACCAAATCTACTGCCATCAAGTTGATATCCCACTGTATTTCCAAAGCTGTAAATCTTTACAGAGGGAGACTGTCTGTCTTTCCCCTACTAAAATGCTGTGGATTAGAACAGCAATCCTCTCAGCCTGACACATTATGCTCTAGGAGAGCAGAGTTCTTTTCATGTAGAAAAGTCAGTATAATTGTTCATCATCTTGTTCTAAATATTTCCTATCTGGATGAATACACTTTTCTCTGAAAATGCAAGGATGATGCCTATTAAAACTCCAGCCTGAAAAAACAAACTCCATCCTGTTTGAAATCTATGATCAGCTAGAGGCCTCCCTCTACTGGGCAAATCTGGATTAGCACTGAAACATACTCCATATATAATTCCTTCTCTCTCAGTTCCCGGTCAATTTTCCTTTTTTTTTTTTCCACACCCCACACTCTCAGGAGTTCTGCACCCTGACATTAGTGTCATGTCCATATGTTATCATGTCCACTTGTCCACATTTCCATTACTGTTATGTCCATTTGTGTTAATGAAGTGTCTGTTTATTGTCTCTAGAAAGGCTCCCTTTCGCTTCACATTTCATCTTGAACTCTCCCTCTTAGAAACGCTCTCTGTACCCATCCTAAAGCTGTGCTGAGAAATTGACTGGTGGAGACACAGAACAAAAGATTATTGTGGGATAAGAAAAGAGCTACTCAGGGCCGGGGCCTCGGGCCGGGACCCATTCTGGGGACAGCTGGCCTCGGGGAGTGGCTAGGAGAGGGTGAAGGAGACGACTGCCCGGGAAGGGGCGGAGGCCGCAGAGGGGTCGCGGATCGCGCGGGTGCGGGCTGCGTGGGACCGGCGCGCCC
>NW_006399820.1:374280-376413 GCF_000299155.1 Elephantulus edwardii | reverse complement strand
GCCTGAAGAATAAAGACACGACAGAATAAAGATTCAATGTCAATGAGGAGTGGACAGAAGAAAGAGGCCCCTGGGCCCCGGGAAGAACTGAGATCGAGGGGTCGTGCCTCCCCTGGATGGGTCAGCACATCCAGCAGTGATGGCAAAGCTGAGAAGTCTAGGCAGACAGCCAAGAAAGCCTGAGTAGCAAAGGTTAGCAAGCAGGGCCGGAGTGAGTGAAAGCGAGACCAGTGCACCAAAAAAGACTAAAACAGAGCAGGATCTCCCTCGGCCACAGTCTCCCTCAGACCTGGGCAGCTTAGATGGGCGGAGCCTCAATGATGATGGCAGCAGTGATCCGAGGGATATTGACCAGGACAACCGTAGCACATCCCCCAGCATCTATAGCCCTGGAAGCGTGGAGAATGACTCCGAGTCATCTTCCGGCCTGTCCCAGGGCCCAGCTCGCCCCTACCACCCACCTCCACGTTTCCCTCCCTCTCCTCCTCCAGCAGATAGTACCCCTCGACAGCCAGAGCCCAGCTTTGAACCCCATCCTTCTGTAACCTCCACAGGATATGCTCCCATGGAGCCCCCCACATCTCGAATGTTCCTGGCCCCTCCTGGGGCCCCTCCTCCTCACCCACAGCTCTACCCTGCAGGGGCTGGTGGAGGAGTTTTGTCTGGACCACCAATCGGTCCCAAGGGGGGTGGGGCTACTTCTTCAGTAGGGACCCCTAGTGCGGGTAAGCAGCACCCACCTCCCACCACCCCTGTTTACAATATCAAGCTCTGGGGCGGGTGGTATTCCCCCAGCAAAGCCACCTACTACTCCAGTGGGTGGTGGGAACCTACCCTCTGCTCCACCACCAGCCACTTTCCCCCACGTGACACCAAACCTGCCTCCCTCACCTGCCCTGAGACCCCTCAACAATGCATCAGCCTCTCCTGGGCTAGGTGCTCAGCCACTACCTGGGCATCTGCCTTCTCCCCATACTATGGGGCAGGGTATGGGGGGACTTCCCCCTGGCCCAGAGAAAGGCCCAACTGTGGCCCCTTCACCTCACCCTCTGTCCCCTACTTCTTCCTCTGCCCCAGCCCCCCCCCAATGCAGTATCCTTATTCATCTTCTAATAGCTCAGCAGGTGCCGCCTCTTCTAGTTCTTCCTCTTCCTCTGCCTCCCAGTACCCAGCTTCCCAGGCATTACCTAGTTATTCTCACTCCTTCCCTCTGCCAACAAATATTTCTGTCTCTAATCAGCCACCCAAATACACTCAGCCTTCTCTCCCATCCCAGGCTGTGTGGAGCCAGGGTCCCCCACCATCTCCCCCCTAGCCAACAACAATGCCCATCCGAGCCCTTTCCCTCCTTCTACTGGGGGCCAGTCCACTAACCACCCACCAACCCCAACACACCACCATCACCACAAGCAACAGCAGCAGCAACATCATGGAAATTCTGGCCCCCCTCCACCTGAAGCATATGCCCACCCACTGGGGGGTAATAGCCCCCATCATGGGCATCCTTATACCATGTCTCCCTCCTTAGGTTCTCTGAGGCCCTACCCACCATGGCCAGCACACAGGCCTCCACCACACAGCCAGGTATCCTACAGCCAAACAGGCCCCAGTGGCCCCCCAGCTTCTTCCTCCTCTCAAGGGCCCTACCCATGCTCACACCCCTCTCCTTCCCAGGGCCCCCAAGGAGCCTCCTACCCCTTCCCACCCGTGCCTCCGGTTACCACCTCCTCAGCTACCCTTTCCACGGTCATTGCTACAGTGGCCTCCTCTCCAGCAAGCTACAAAACCATCTTCCCACCGGGGCCACCACCGTATGGAAAGAGAGCCCCATCCCCTGGGGCCTACAAGACCGCTACACCACCGGGCTATAAGCCAGGGTCACCCCCCTCGTTCCGAACAGGGACTCCACCAGGCTACAGGGGTACTTCAACCCCCGCTGGCCCAGGGACCTTCAAGCCCGGCTCACCCACTGTAGGGCCTGGGCCACTACCGCCAGCAGCATGTCCTCTCTGGCCCCACCTCCTGCAGCCCCGACGTCAGGGCCGCCCATTAGCACCACCCAGATCAAACAAGAACCTGCTGAGGAGTTTGAGCCCCCTGAGAGCCCGGTGCCTCCAGCCCGCAGCCCCTCAC
>NW_006399820.1:366369-372380 GCF_000299155.1 Elephantulus edwardii | reverse complement strand
AAAAAAAAAAAGAGCTGCTTAGATGGAGAAACATTGACTGGGACACAATAAGAGACTAGAGATTAAAAACATTAGCACATCAAGTTGATGCAAAAATGCTTTAGTCTATTCTGTGCCGTGAAAAGATAAACTCTGGGGAGGCAGTGGGCTTTCAAGATTGTTCATCCACAGTTTCTTCCTTCAGTATGAAAATGCAAGACAATTAGCTGCTAGTGATTTTGTCAAAGCCCAAATTTTCATTACATAAGCTATGATACTGGCATTGGCAGGAAATCAAGATTTATCATATATGCATCTCTAAGTAATAATGGTAGATTCTTAACTCTTGGTGACTTGCATTATTACTTATAAAAAGTAATAAAAAGTCATTGTGGGTGTAAAACAAGTGGCCATAACATGAGGAAAAATATTTTAGTGATTGTGAAAAACGAGCTTCTCATGTGACATAGTGGTAAGGAGCTGCACTGCAACCCAAAGGCATGTAGTTCAAATACACCACATACCACCACATGCCATGCAGGAGCAAGAGGGGCAATCTTCACCCATGCGATTTACTGCCTCTGAAAACCCTCTGGACTGTAAGCTACAGGTTGGTTCCAATTTGACAATATATAATAAAAACAAGAATGTGACAATATACTCAGTAGACATAAATGTTGTTGTTGTTGTTAGGTGCCATCAAATGATGTACAACCTTGAACAACAGTTCTGAAACGTGTCCTATCCTGTGCCATCCTCACACCTCCCTGACACACTAAAGCCAAATGAAGCAGTTACTGTGTCAATCCATCTGAATAAGGGTCTTCTTCTCCTTTGCCAATCCTCCACCTTTCTGAGCATTATGTCCCTCTCCAAGGAATATCCGCTCCTAGCAACATGCCCGAAGTAATGAGGTGAAGCCTCATCATCTTTGCCTCCAAAGAGTACTCTGGCTACACCCTCCCCAAGACATATTTGTTTGTTCTTTTGGTAGTCTATGAGATGTTCAGTGCTCTTCTGCAACACCAAGGCTCAAAGGCATCAATTCTTCTGTCATCCTTACTCATTGATCAGCTCTCAGATGCATAGTAAGTGAATGGCCTGAATCAGCTGAGCGTGTCCGAGCTCTTACCACTCACTTTCAGCTTCTATCTAATTTCTAGTTTGTTGGAGACAATAGACAATAAAAGTTGTCACAGTAGAATGACAACTCAGTCTTATAAAATGTGCCATTTTAGGTTTCTAAGAGAACAAAGTCAAACCAAAATGTTTAACAGAAGAGAATACATTGGAAGGAAGTGTGCCTGAATCAGATATAACTTAGTCCTCAAACTGACTCCTCAATAATTTGGAGAGGTCCATAACTGCCGACTTTTCCAGTGCAATACATCTCCTGATTTCCTGACTGTTGGTGCCAAGGGTTTTAATTATGAATCTAGCTAAGTTGTTGACAGTTTCATTATGTTATCCATCCATCATAATGTTTCCTATCAGTCCAGTGGTAAGAATCTTTGTCCTCATATCCTTTGATCCTCTGCAGCAAGTGTTTCAAGTCCTCCTCACTTTCAGCAAGCAAGGCTGTGTCATCTGTATAACACAGGTTATTGATGAGTCTCCTTCCAATCCTGATGCCACATTTCTCTTTATAGAGTACAGCGTCTCCAATAATTTGCTCAGCATTCAGATTGAATAGATATGTCTACCTGGTACACACAAAAATGACTACTAAAAGAGCATGTCTTTGTCTCTTCTCTATTTCTTTCCCTCACTGGTGGAAAGCTTCTTACTTCTGTTTCAGTATTGCCACATAGTTTGCTTCATAGTTTTTTGTACAGACAAGACCACAATTGTAAATTTTTGCCTGCTCTACCCTTGTACCCAACATGTACACCATTACTCCAGCCTGGCTGCAAGAAAACACCTTGTCTTGAATATTTTGGTCTAACAAATCCATGGTCAAACACCTAAATGTTTTGGTCAGTATAAATGCATGATCACTTTAATGTGATCACGCAATACACCATCACTTCACTTACTAGTATTGAATTTCTCAGATTTGTTCTGTATCTACATAAAGCATTCAACAAGTAGTTATTAAATACCTGGTTTATGTTATACATAAGTGGAGGCATTGTGTATTCACTGGTAAGAGTCTACTCTCATGAAACTTAACATTCAACCTGGAAGCTAAACTGGATGCTCTCTCCCAAAGCTGAAAACAGCTCAGTTTCAGATTCTATCTAATTTCTAGTTTGTTGGGAACAATAGACAATAGAATTCATCACAGTAGAATGACAACTCAGTCTTATAAAATGTGCCACTTTAGGTTTCTAAGAGAATAAAGTCAAGCCAAAATGTTTAGCAGAAGAGAATACATTGGAAGGAAGTGAGCTTGAGATTTGAACCAGCTAGCAATCACTTATGTGAAATCCTTAGTGCTACAGCTAGTATTTTTGCCATTGTATTCTTTAGAGTTGATTCCTAGATGTGAGAATTTTGATTTAAAGATTGAATGGACCAAAATCAATCTCCATAATAATCTATGTGTTTCCTATTGCCAAAGGGGCCCTTTAGAGTAGTGAGAGAAGATCTTCACCCTGAAACCTACAGTGTCCCTTTTCAGCAGGAAGTAGCTAAGAGAATACGCCATCCCCTTTTCCTTATGAATCAGGGTGAAGTCTCTCTCAGGAAGCAGTGATAGGGAATGCCAAAGGACACATTGACAAAGGAGATTAATCAGAACTGGCTTTGACAAGCACTGTGGCAAATGGACAATTAAAACAGACTTTCAAGGGGTGTGGGAAGAAGAACAAACTGGGGAGGAGGGTAGAGAAAATAGTGCAACAATGAGTGGATGAAAACCCAAAATCTCTGTAAATGTTCATAAAAAGTAATAAAATTTAATAATTTTAAAAAAAGATTGAATGGATATGTCATTTCATCAGATGCTGCAAAATTCTCCTCCATAAGGCTGGTAGCAGGAGTCCATGAATCTGCCAGTTTGCCTACAGCCTGACTCACAGAGTAGACTGTCAAATCTTGAGATTTTTGCCAGTATAAGACTTGATAAATGATATGGCAGTACAATTTAAATCCATATTCCCCTTATGTACAAGATGGAGAACATAAATTTATTTTCTTTTTCTGTAAACTGTCTTTTCTTTTTCTCATTTTCTCCCCTATAGGTTTTATGAGTTTCCCCTGTATTTAGAAGTCCTTTATACATTTGTGAGATAAGCCCTTTATTTGTCATATAAGTTATAATCTCTTTCTCTTGGATTGTTAAACTGTCATTACTTATGTTGCTTTTTTGTCATATATATGTTGTCAATGATGTTGAAGCTCAATTCAAGAAAACAAAGATTCTCACCACTGGGCCAGTTGGCAGCAGCATGATAAATGGTGAAGAGATTGAGATTGTTGATAGCTTCAGTTTGCTTGGCTCTGCAATCAAAACTCTTGGTACCAGCAGCCAGGAAATTAAAAGATTAATTGCATTGGGAAAGGCTGCTGTCAGAGACCTCTCCAAAGGTTGCTGAAAAGCAACGATGTCATTCTGGAGACTAAGGTGTGCCTGATCTGGGCCATAGTCTTTGGAATTACTTGCTATGCATCGGAAAGCTGGACAATGACTGGGGATATGATAGAAGGAGAACTGATACCTTTGAGCTGTGGTGCTGGAGTAGAGTATTGAATATACCATGTATTGGTAGGAGAACAAACAAGTTTGTCCTGGAGAGGGTAAAGCCAGGCTGCTCCTTGGAGGCAAGGATTCTGAAGCTTCATCTGACATACTTTGAACATGTTGCAAGGAGGGACAAGTCCTTGGGAGGGACATCATATTTGGGAGGGTGGAAGGACAGTGCAAGAGAGGAAGAGCCTCAATGAGATGGAATGATTCTGTCACTGGTGTAAAGGGGATAGGTGTGTTTGAGACAATAAGATTGGCAAGGGATAGAGTGATAGAGCAGGGTTTAAGGCTGTTGTACACAGGGTCACTATGATTGCAGGCGACTCGACAGCACATAAAAACAACAACATGTTGTCAAGGTAATTAGTATTTTCCTTTCATGATTCCAGATATTGATTTAGTTAGGAAAAGTCGCATTACACTTTTTAAAAGTAATTCATCTCTGTTTTCTAATGTAATTACAGACTTTTTAACCTTTTGGTCACTTTAGATTTTATCCTTGAATGTAGTTAAAGGAATAGATACAATTTTAGCTTTAAATAAAAATAGTAGTAATTGGTCTAACATGATTCATTGAAAAGATTTTCTTAATTTCATGTTTTGTCTTTATCTTACACTAAATTTTGCGTAAGACTCAACCTCACTGTAGGGAGTTCTGGTAGCTAGTGGTAGGAAGTGTGTTGCAATCCTGAAGGCATGATACTGGAATCCACCAGTTACTCCTCAAGAAAAGGATGGGCAATCTTCTTTCATGCGGCTAACTGCTGGGGCGGGAGGAACCTGCTAGAGGGTCAGCTATGAGTCAGTTCCAATTCGAAGGCACACAGTAACAACAATCTCACTGCAGTCAAGTAGGTTCCGACTCAGAACAACACTCCATCCAGTGTCCAAGATTGTAAATCAGGATGATAGAAGACTGTTCATCTTTTTCCAGTGTGGAATGGTAGGTAGGTTCAAACTAGAAAAAGCAATCAGCAGCACTCAATTAGGTCTACACCACCAGAGCTCCCGAGTATTGATACTAAATCTATACGGAGCTCTGGTGGCTCAGTGGTAGGGAGTTACATTGTCAACCACCAACAAGCCCAAGAGAGATAGATGGGACAATCTCCTTCTATGCAATTAACTGCTTCTGAAAGCCCATTGTAGGACTGGCTATGAATCAGTTCTGACCAATAGATATGTCTTGGAGAAGATGTAGCTAAAGTGCAAAGATGGAGGCAAAGATGATGAAGCTTCATCTCACATACTTAGGACATGTTGCTAGGAAAGATTATTCCTTCGAGAGGAACTTGCTTCGAAAGGTAGAGGGGTACAAAGGAGAGGAAGACCCTCAACTAAGTGAGTTGATAAGTGACTATAGCAAAAGGGTTTGAATGTGTCAGAGATTGTGAGGATGGCACGGGATAGGTCAGTATTCAGATAGACTAGTTATTCATAAGGTCGCAGTGAATCATACTCCACTCCACGGCTCCTAACAACAAGTTTAAATAGCAAAGGAAAAGAAAAATAATTACAGAAATTAGTAAATTATTTGGAAAAATAAAGATCAACACATTTCTTCCATCCTAGTAATTAATATTCTCTTTAAAAAAGAGAAAATGAATATTCTAGTCACAATAAAAACAAGTAGATAATTGACACTGGGATGAACTCAAAGAATGACAAGCAGACATGCTCAAGGTCACTGGCGATAAGAGAGATGCAAAACAGGACTGACAGGGGGGTTGGGGGAAACTAAGAAAAACAGGGAGAAATAATCTACATGGCATTGAAACAGATGAGGGAGAGAAATGTATAAAAGGAATATATAATTAGGTATTATTGGCATGACAAGAGTCCAGAATAAGAGCTGCATAGTAAAGTGGTCTAGGGTGGGGGAGGGGAGGTGTCTGTATACAATGAAAGAACTCTTTTCCCAAAGAAAAAAAATGATGGGAGAGGAGAGGGGGGTGGGGGGAAGAAAATGTGCAACAATGAACAATTGGAAACCCAAGTTCTTTATAAACTTTCAATCTCGCTCCAGTAACGGTGGCAATAACAGGGCAGCAAGTAATAAATGTTGGAAAGGTGTGGTGAGGTAGGAACTCATACATTCATTGTTGGTGGAATTGTAAAATGGTACAACCATTCTGGAAGGGAGTTTGGCACTTTCTCAAAAAGCTGAACTAGAAATTCCATATGGCCCAGCTATTCCACTACTTGGAATATGTTGTTGTTGTTGTTGTTGTTGTTGCTATGTGCCGTCGAGTCACCTGCGACTCATAGCGACCCTATGTACAACAGCCCTAAACTCTGCTCTGTCCTGTGCCAATCGCACTGTCTCTGACACTCCCATCCC
>NW_006399820.1:356388-356949 GCF_000299155.1 Elephantulus edwardii | reverse complement strand
CTTTAGTGTCTTGGATTCTTCCTTGTGCTTTGGCTTCTCTACGTTCCAGTGCAATCTTCAGAGTTTCTTCTGACTTCCATTTTGGTCTTTTCTTCTTCTTCTGTCTTTGTAATGACTGCCTACTCTCTTCCTGGATGATACATTTAACATCCTCCCACAACTCATCTGGTCTTCGCTCATTAGTGTTCAAGGCCTCAAATCTGTTCCTGAGATGAGTCTAAAATTCAGGTGGTATGAAATTAAAGTCATATTTCGGCTCCTGTGGATTCGGTTTAATTTTCCTCAGCTTCAGCTTGAACTTGAAGTTGCGTATGAGTAGTTGGTGTTCTGTTCCACAATCAGCTCCTGGCCTAGTTTTCACAGCTGATATTGAGCTTTTCCAGCGGTTTTTTCCACGGATGTAATCAATCTGATTCCTATGCATACCATCAGGTGAAATCCATGTGTATAATCTATGTTTGTCTCTTAAAAAACATATTTGCAATGAATAAGTCATCGATTGTGCAAAATTCAATCATTCTATCTCCAGCTTCATTTCTGTCACCAAGTCCATGTTTTCCA
>NW_006399820.1:349075-355483 GCF_000299155.1 Elephantulus edwardii | reverse complement strand
AGGCTGCAGTCCTTGACACTCTGCAGCAGGTGCTTCAGGTCCTCCTCAGTTTCAGCAAGCAGGGTTGTGTCATCCGCATAACGCAGATTGTTGATAAATTGTCCACCAATCCTGACCCCACATTTTTCCTCATAGAGCCCAGCCTCCTGGATAATCTGTTCTGCATATAGGTTGAAAAGGTATGGAGATAACTTGGAATATACCCTAAGAAAATGAGAACTGAGGCATAAATGGAGATTTGTACACCAATGTTCATAGCAGTATTATTCACCATCACAAGAACATGGAAACAGCCAGCTCAAATGTCCAACCACAATGAATGAATTGAGAAATTATGGTACATTCACACAGAGGAATACTGTGCAGCACACAGGAGCAATGATTTTGTAAATTAATACCTAACTTGGGAGGGACTGGAGAGCATTATGCTGAGTGAACTAACTCAGCCCCACAAGGACAAATATTTTATAAAACTTTTACTGTAGAATGAGTATAAGGATACAAGCTGGGTGGGGGAGAATGGAAACAGAGGGATGAGGATGTGCAGGGCAAGGGGGATATTAATCATGGTGTTGTAAAATTTGATGGGAGGGAATGAGGGAAATTGGAAGAATCTGTTCTTGAAATCAATACATTTGAATTTTGTAAATAAACTGGTATTAAGAAAAATAGTAATAAAAGTTGCCTATGTCAGGTTCCTTAACCTGATTAATTACTCAGCTGTGAGACTGTTATCCCAGGAACTAAGGATTTGTGATCAAGTCACCCCCACATAGACATCAAGGAACAACCACCTTATCAGAAACCTGGAAACTTTCTCCTCAGAATCTTCTCAGAGTTCTTTTCCCTTACCATCTTCTTTTGGACACACTATTTAAAAACTTGGCTTGATCCTAAGATGAGAAAATCTCCTCTTTTACCTTCAAGGTAGCCATGTTGCTGTTTTCTCTCAGATCACCAGCTTCTGAATAAATTGAATCTTAAAGATTCAACCTTTGTTTCTACTCAATTGGCTTGTAGTGACAGGCAGTCTTCATCTGGTTCCATAGATAGAAATGCAATTAAGAAAAGTGTGTACCTTATAAGTTGTTGTTGTTGTTGTTAGATGCTATCAAGCCAACTATAGCTCATAGTTACACTATGAACAATAGATCTGAACTTTGCCCTATCCTGCTTCATTCTCACCATTTCTGATATGCTCAAACTCATTATCACTGTGTCAATCCATCTTATTGAAATATCAAGCTATGAGAAGTAGAGTCATGCTACCTTTTCCAGGATCATGTCTTTTTCATCATGCTGATCCCTTCTCACTGAGAAATATGTGAGACCAAGTTTCACTACTCTTGCCTCTAAAGAGCTCCCTGGTTGTACTTCCTCTGAGACAGACTTGTTCGTTCTTTTGGCAATCCTCTTCTTCAATACCACAGTTCAAAGGCATCGATTCTTCTTCTGTAATCTTTATTGATTGTCTTTCAGATGCTGAAAAAAGGAAAGATTTCTTTTTTAAATGAGAAGATATCTAAATGTTAATTCTCAGTTGCCACTAAATAAAGAAATAATTTAAACTAGGCTCTGGTCGCCTAGTGGTAAGAAGTTGCACTGCCAACCCAATGGCAAACAATTTAAAGCCACCAACTATTCCAGCAGAGAAAAATAGGCAGTCTCCTCCCTAATGATTTAAGCCTCTGAAAATCCACCTAAGGATTAATTTATTGATTCTGACTCAATAGAACATAACAAAAATCAGGAATAAGAATTTAAACATAGTAATAATTAGAACCTGCTATGGCTTGAATTGTACTCATGGGAAACCTATGTCTAGAATAGGAAGTTCTTATAGAGCAAAAAAATACTGTTGTTGTGTTGCTGTTTTAGTTATTGCTGTTGTTTGCCATTAAGTGACCCTAAGTACAATAGTTCTGAACCCTGCCCTCTCTTAAGTCAGTCTCACTGACTCCAACACACCTAACCTCATTGCCCCAGTTACCATGTCAATCTATCTCAGCCAGCATCTTCCTCTCTGGTGCTGTCCCTCTACTGTTCCAGACCTGATGTCCTTCTCCAAGGACTGGTCCTTCCTGGTCACATGCCCAAATTATATGAGATGGAGCTTCAAAATTATTGCCTCAAAGAAGCAACTTGTTTTATCCTTTCCAGGATAGACCTATTTGTCCTCCTGATGGTCCATGGTATGTTCAACATTCTTCTCCAGCACCACGACTCAAAGGCATGAATTCTTCTTAGTCATTGTCCAGCTCTCTTATACATAGCAAGTAATTGCAAAGACCATGGCCTGAATCAGACACGCTTTAGTCTCGAGATTGGCATCATTGTTCTGTAGCACTTTGGAGAAGACACTGACAGCAGACTTCCCTAAATGCAATTAATCTTTTGATTTCTGGACAACTTGTGCCAATAGTGTTGATTATGAAGACAAGCAAGCTGAAATTGTTAACAAGCTCAGTCTTTTGCATCTATCATGATGCTGTCAATCGGCTCCGTGGTAAGAATCTTTGTCTTCTTGATGTTGAGCTTCAATCCATATTGAAAATGATGTTCATGGTCCTTGATGTTCTGACAACTGCTTCCTGGTCCAGGTATAGGTTTTGCATGAGCACAATCATGTGTTCTGAGATTTCCATTTTTCTCAAGGTTAGCCACAATTTCTTTGCATAGTCAGTGAAACACAAATAGACATTCCTCTGGTACTCATTACATTCTGCCAAGATCCATCTGACATTGGTAATAATGTTTCTAGTGTCACGACTTCTTCTATATCTAATCTGTATTTCTAGTAGTTCTCTGTCAATGTACTATTTCAGTGACTTTTGGTAATCTTCAGCAGGATTTTGCTTGTGTATGAAATTAGTGATACTGTTCAATAATTTTACACTCTGAGGGTTCACCTTGTTTGGGAATAGGAATAAATATGGATCTCTACCAGTAAGTTGGCCAGATAGTTGTCCTCCAGATTTCTTTACACAACATGGTGAGCAAATCCAGGGAAGTATCTGTTGAAATATGTCAATTGGTATTCCATCAATTCCTGGGGCCTTATTTTTAGCCAATTCCTTCAAAGCAGCTTGAACTTCCTCCTTTGTCACCATTGCCTGATTATATGTTCAACATTGATCATAAGTTATTTCATGAAACTCTTCTGTGTCAGCCAATTCTTTCTGGTACAGTGTGTGCCGTACTCTGTATACTCTTTCCATTTTCTTTTAATTATTCAATATTCTTAACAAGGCTTAAACTTGTTCTTCAGTTTCTTCAGCTTAAGAAATGCCAAGTGAGTTTGGTCCTTTTGATTTTCTGACTCCAGCTCTTCACACATTTCACTTGCTTTGTCTTCCCACACTACCCTTTTAAATCTTCTGTTCAATTCCTTACCTACTTGTTGTTTTCCCCTTTTGCTTTTGCTTCTCAATGCTATGGTGCAATATTCATATTCTTATTATATCCATCTTGGTCTTTTCTTCCTCCTCTGTCTTTGTTATGACCTTTTGCATTCTTCCTAGATGATAATCTTGATATCCTCCCACAGCTCATCTGAGCTCATCATTCATTAATGTTCAAGACCTCAAACCTTTTTCTGAGATGGTTTTTAAATTCAGGTGGGAGAGACTCAATGTCAAATTTTGGTTCTTGTGGATTTGATTTAACCTTCTTTAGCTTTAGTTTGAACTTGCATATGAGTAGTTGATGGTCTATTCCACCATCAGCATCTGGTCTAGTTTCCATAGCTGATACTGAGCTTCTCCAATGATTCTTTCCACAAATGTAATAGATCTGATGATACCTGTGTATATCATCAGGTGAAATCTACATGTGTAGTTGCTGTTTATATTTCTTATAAAAGGTATTTGCAATTAATAAATCTTTGATTGTACAGAACTCCAGTGATGTGTCCTTTCTCCATACATTTTCAATTTATATATGGAACAAATCATTCAGGAGGCTGGACTTTATGAAGAGGTATCAGGATTGGATAAAGATTCATCAACACCTGCATCATGCAAATGGCACAACCCTGTTTCTGGAAACTGAGGAAGATTTGAAGCATTTTCTGCAGAAGGTCAAAGAAGCAGGTCTTCAATATGGACTGCATCTCAACATTAAGAAAATAAAGATTCTCACCATCGAGCCAAATAGCAGCATCATGATAAATGGAGAAAAGATCAAGATGGTTAATAATTTCAACTTGCTCAGATCCAAAATAAATACTCTTGGCTAATCAAAAGACTTAGTTGTTTTAGGAAAGTCTGTGGTTAGGTAGAGTCAGAGAGCTAAAGAGCCATGATGCCTAGATGTCTAGAGACCAAGGTGCACCTGATCCAAGTCATGGATCTTTTCAATTGTTTGCTATGCATCTGAGAGCTGGCCAATGACTAAGGATGACAGAAGAAGAACCGATGCCTTTGAGCCTTTGAGTTATTGTTGTGGAGAAGAATATTGAACATACCAAGGACTACCAAGAGAACAAATATGTCTATCCTTAAGAGTGTGAAACCAGGCTGCTACTTGAAAGCAAGGGTTTTGAAACTCTCTCACGTACTTTGGGCATATTGCCAGGAGGGACAAGTCTGTAGAGAAGGACATCATGCTTGGAAGGGTAGAGGGTCAGAGCAGAAAAGGAAGATCCTAGATGAGATGGATTGATACAGTGACTGTGGCAATGGGGTCAGGCAGGTCAGAAATGGTGAGACTGGCTCAGAAGAGGGCTGGATTCAGAGTTTTTGTTCATAGGGTTGCTAAGAGTTATAGTTGCCTCAGCAGCACATAACAACATGGATTGAATTACAAAAATTACAATTTATTTTCTTCTAGTCAGAATCAACTCATAGCTAACACTCCAGGAGATTTCAGAAATTTTAATTCGTATAGAAAGAAATTGCTCATCTCTCTCCTGTGGAGAAGATGGTGTATTAGAACTGCTTGTCTTTTGATTGGCAGTGCAACTCCTTATTCACTGTGGTTGTTGGATGTTGTCAAACCAAGTACAACTCATAGCGACCCTATGAACAATAGATCTGAACTCTGCCCTATCCACTGCCATCTTTATCATTTCTGCTGTAATAAAGCTTTTGTTACAGTCATTGTGTCAATCCATTTTCTTGAGGGTCTTCTTCTCTTTCTCTGAACCTCCACCTTTCCAAGCATGATGTACTTTTCCAGAGACCATCACTTCTTAATAGAATGCCGAGAACATGTGAGAAGAAGCCTCACCATCCTTGCCTCCAAGAAGCACCCTGGTTGTCCTTTCTCCAAGATATTTTTTTTCCTTTTGTTAGTCTATTGGATGTTGTTGCTTGTTGTTAAGTGCTGTCAAGTTTGTCAAGTTGCCTGTGACTCATAGCGACCGTATGTACAACATCCCTAAACTCTGCTCTATCCTAAGCGAATCTTATTGTCTCTGACACACCTACATCAATTACCCCAGTCACTGAATCAACCCATCTCATCGAGAGTCTTCCTCTTGCGCTATGCCCTCCAACCTCCCAAGCATGATGTCCCTCTCCAAGGAAAGGTCCTGCCTTGCAATATGTCCAAAGTATGTCAGATGAAGCTCCAGAATCCTTACCTTGAAGGAGCAGCCTGGTCTCACCCTCTCTAGGACAAACCTGTTTGTTCTACTCACAATTCATGATATAGTCAGTACTCTTCTTCAACACCACAGCACAAAGGCATCAATTGTCCTTCTGTCACCCCTAGTCATTCATTGCCCAGCTTTCTGATGCATAGCAAGTAATCGAAAAGACCATGGCCTGGATAAGGCGCATCTTAGTCTCCAGAATGACATCATTGCTTTTCAGTACTTGGGAAAGGTCTCTGATAGCAGACTTTCCCAATGTAATTCTTCTTTTAATTTCCTGGCTGCTGGTGCCAAGAATGTTGATTGTGGAGCTGAGCAAGCTAAAGTTAACAACCTCAATCTCTTCACCAACTATCTTGATGCTGCCAGTTGGCCCAGTGGTGAGAATCTTTGTTTTCTTGTTGTTGAGCATCAATCCATATTGAAGGCTGCAGTCCTTGACTGAAGCAGCAAGTGCTTCAGGTGCTCTTTAGTTTCAGTAAGCAGGGTTGTGTCATCTGCATAAGGCAGATTGTTGATGAGTCTACCTCCAATCCTGATGCCACATTTCTCCTCACAGAGCCCAGCCTCCTGGATAATCTGTTCTGCATATAGATTGAAAAAGTATGGAGATAGGACACATCCCTGGAGTATACCGTTCCCAATTTTGACCATGCAGTGGATAGTCAGTAATATTTTCCAACATCCTAACTCAAAGGCATCAATTCCTTTTCTATAATCTTTATCATTGTCCAATTTTCAGATGCATAGCAAGCAACTGAAATGTTGGTGTTGTTGTTGTTATGTGCCGTCGAGTCGCTTGCGACTCATAG
>NW_006399820.1:332217-346368 GCF_000299155.1 Elephantulus edwardii | reverse complement strand
TAATATATCATATGATCATTTGACTCAAAATGCCCCATGCCAGCCCATCTCATCTCTCCAATGCCTAGCGTGTCAATATTTATGCATTCCATTTCTTTCTTAACAATTTCTAATTTTCCTACATTCATACATCCTAAAAAATGTAGGAACTGAAATGACCATAACTTTAATTGGATGCACTTTAGTCTTTAAACTGATATCATTTCTCCTTAACACCTTATCCAGTATATCTTTTGATTTCTTGGCTGCTGGTGCCAAGAGTGTTAGTTGTGGATCCAAGGAAGATTACATCACTGACAAACTTTAGTCTTTTTTCCCCATTTATCATGATATTGCCTTTTGGCTCAGTAGTGAGGACCTTGTCTTCTTGTTATTGAGATGTTCCTGCCTAACAACTTTTCACTTTACTACCAAGCCCTGCTTTAAATTATCTGCAAAAGCATTCATGTGCAGAAGCAAAAAGAATGAGCACTACATGATCTTCCAGAGAAAGCAGTGAAGAGAAAGAAACCTACAGTGCATGCCCTTGGTAATTAAATTATGTCTGGCACCTAATCAGACATACTCTATCTTGAAAACATTTTTGAGTTGGTTCTCATTCCAAGGCAATGAGTGAGTTGAGCCTTCTAAATTGTAAGGGAATAAATTTCTATTTGTCCTATCTTATGGCAATGATAGATAACTAAGACATTAACAGAGGTATTTTGAATGTTGGCTAATGTGGTTTAAAATGTAATAAGGAAATATACATGCTAAAGAATGGCTGAGAAATTTTATACAATTGTATGGGATCTTGTTACCATGGATATCAGAGCATAAAGCCAGGATATCAAAATCACACAATGCCATAAAATTAATGTGATATTGAAAAAAGGAATAGGCAAAACAATCAGTACAGGAGAGTAAGAATTCAGAAATAGGTATTATAAGAATGTAATAAATAACAAAGGTGGCATATTTCTGTTCAGTTGGTAAATGGATTATTTAATGAGTGATGCGAGAACAACTAGCCATCTCTATGGAAGAGTGTAAACTCAAATTTTAAGACCGAGTAAAGGAAATCTTATATTTCTTAACATTTTAAGATTCTTAAAATATTTAAGAAAAACTTTCATTTTTAAATAAATAAAATTTTTTTAAAAAATATCTAGAAGTCTGCCTAAATACAGAAGGAGTTGGTCCTCTCTCTTAAACAAGAGTGGAAATGTAGAAGATGTTAAAATGTAATTAAAAGATTGTTGTTGTTGTGCACTGTCGAGTTAGAACCAATCCATAGTTGAACATCCATCAAGTTTTCAAAAGCAGTAAATAGCCCAGGAAGAGATTGTCCACATTTTTCATTTGAAGCTTCATTGCAATTCTGAAGCCATGTAGTTCACACCTACCAGCTGCTTTGTGGCAGTAGGATAGGCAGTCTTCTCCTGTGAGATTAAATGCCTCGGAAAACCCTCTGGAGGGTCAGCTATGGGTCAGTTCGAACTCTATGATACATAACAACCATTTTTGTATTGGTAGCACATTTAGTATTTTAACATTTCTCTATATACATGTCTTTGATTGTGCTTATGCGAAACCTATACTTGGACCAGGAAGGAGTCCTCAGAACAAAGCAAGGAAACACTGCATGGTGCTACATCAGGAAAGGAATGTGTCAGGGATGCATTCTGGCCCCATACCTATTAATCTGTATTCCGAACAGATCATTCAGGAAGCAGGGCTTTATGAGGAGGAATGTGGTATCAAGATTGGAGGAATACTCATCAACAACCTATGATATGCAGATGATACAACCTTGCTTGCTGAAACTAAAGAAGACCTGAAGCGCTTGCTGCAGAAAGTCAAGGACTATAGTCTTCAATATCACTGGGCTAATTGGCAGCATCATGATAGATAGAGATTGAAGTTGTTAGCAATTAAAGCTAGCTCAGTTCCATGATTAACACTCTTAACACCAGTTGTCTGAGAACCAAAAGACGAACTGCATTGGGAAAATCAGGTGCCTCTCCAGAGTACTGAAAAGTAACAATGTCAATCTAGAGACTAAGGTGCACCTAATCCAGGCAATGGTCTTCACAATTACTTGTTATGCTTCAGAGAGCTGGGCAATGACCAAGGATGACAGAAGAAGAATAGATGCCTTCAAGTTGTGGTGCTAGAGAAGAGTCTTTGACATGATAACTAGGGCAATGGGAGTTGGTGTCTTGGAATTAATGAGACTGGCTCTGGACAGGGAAGAGTTCAGAGATACTGTACATAGGATCACTATGGGGTGACTCGATGGTATATAACAACAACAGATTATGTTGGTTTTTATTTAAGCCTCTTATTTAGAGTCAACAAAACCTCAAGGAGGGCCTTTATATTTAAAAGTTGGTTGTTATTATATTTTGGAAAAACATTCTTCTATGTAGTACAGCACTCTTCTGTCAATTTGTTATACTGAGGTAAACTGGGGTTGCTGTGATGCTGAACCTTGTGCTATTGGTATGCCAAATGCCATAACAGTTACCTATGGTGGACAATGTTTGGTGGAGCTCCCTTGTTTAAGACAGGTTTAGAAGCAGGAATGGCATCTACTTCCTAAACATATGCCTCTGGAAACTCTAGAACTTTGAGAAACAATGATAGTTATAGAAAGGCATCAGGTCTTTGTTCATAGGGTCACTATAAGTTGTACTTGACTCAACAACAACAACATATACATGTCTACCTTTCCAAGCATGATGTCCCTTTTCAATAAATAGCCTCTTCTAGCAACATGCTGGCAATATGTGAGATCGAGCTTTTATCATCTGTGTCTCCAAGGAGCACTCTGACTGCACTTTCCTCAAGACATATCTGTTTGTTCTTTTGGCAATCCATGGGATATCCAGTACTCTTCTCCAACACCACAGCTCAAAAACATCAATTCTTCTTCTGTCATCCTGTTCATTGTCTATCTCTCAATGAATAGCGAGTGATGGGAAAAACCATGGACTGAATACAATATACCTTGGTCCTCAAACCGATATCATTGCTCCTCAGTAATTTGGAGATGCCCCAACTGCAGACTATCCCAGTGCAGTATATTTCCTAATTTCTTGCCTGTTGTTACCAAGAATGTTGATGGTGGATACAAGAAAAATGAAATTACTGGCAACTTCAATCTTTTCTCATCATGCTTAGAAAAGTGGAGGGTCGGTGAAAGACATGAAGACCTTCAACCAGATAGATTTGACACAGTAACTGCTGCAATGGGCTCTAGTATGTCAGAAAGTCTGAGGATGGCACAGGATAGGACAAGGTTCAGATCTGTTGTTCATAGGATTGCTTTGGGCCAGACTCAACTCAATGGCACCTAATAACATACATGTCACTTACACATAACTTCAATCTAACAGAAAGTATACCATAAAGACTATATGCAAGGGTTGGAGAGGGGGAATGCTTAAAACAGCCAAATCTCTGCAACACAGGTGGTAAATATAAAGTTAATACAAAATAAAGCAAAACTGAAAGACAAATTACTCAATGAATAAGACAAAAATGAGGTTTAAGAGGGTAATTACCTGAATAGCATATTAAAATAGTAAATCTAAAGAAATTTTGCATTGTCTACGTTGATGTAAATCTAGTGACAAAAGAGATAATTTTGCACCCTTTAGTTTGGCAGGAGCTGTCTTGGTTGTAATGGTTAAGGGGACTGTTCACTTACTGTTGAAGTGTGAGTTGTCAAGATATGCCAGAACCTCCTTTAAAATTTAAAATGCACTCTCAGTTTGCAGTTCCACTCTGGGGACTCTTTGTTTCTTGCACCTTGCTCCAGAGGTAATTGGAAATAAGGTGAATGGTTTTCATTAGGACACGGATCAGTAAATTATGCTCCTTCACATAAAAGATCGTTTTCAAAACGAGAAAGTATAACGCATTGACAAAAAGGTTTGAAAAGAGAAAAAAGATGTAGGGAAGTGTGTATAATGCCATTTTTGTTGTTGTTAAAAACTGCAACAAAAATCTAACTGGAAAATCAAACAAGGTGCACACATAAGCTGCAAGTATATGAATATATGTAAAATTCCAAGTTAAAAGGAAAAGGTCAATGACTATTGACTAGTTGTGAAAATGAATTAGAGGAGGTGGGGGAGCAAGAATGTAAAATGCCCGTATGTGAAAAGGCGCGGAGGTGGGGGGAGGGGGGGACCAGGTCAAACAACAGAGATGGGGAGAGGTAAAAACGATTAAAAACACTGTAAAACTTAACTTCCACAGCTAATTAAGCTTCAGACTACAACTGATTTTTATTCAGAAATGAACAAAATAGACAAATTATTAAAATATAAATCCCAGAATTTTGTTTACATTTCAAAAGCTCAAAAGGGCAGTTCAAAGAAAGGGTTCCCAGTGTTAATATGGGACAGTGTCACCATGGCTGAAAACCTGCGCTCTATGAAACACGCTTTAGTTGGGCTGAGTGGATTTTCAAATATCCAATTTTGGCGGGTCTCATTTTATAAACATGCTGATAAAAACCAAGCAAAAATGTTAAAAGATTGGTTCCTAAAATGCCATGGCACTCAAGTTCCTTTGTTTGGGCCTGGCCTCTAAGAGCGGGAGCCCGCGCAAAAAAGCTGCAGATTACAGAACTGCAGGCGTGCAGAATTACTAGGGCCCGCCAACGCTGAGAGACATCTGAGCTCTTTGCCTGCCACATTTGCAAGGTGTTCCTGATCACCACACAAGGACTTCGGTTTTTGGAAAACTTCGCTTTAGGATGGTAGCCACGGAAGGGGTAAACACTGCACATGTAGGGGAGGGAATTGCTTATAGACGCCTGGTTCCAGAGAACTCTGGGGATTGATTCTTGGATACAGGCAGCCAGCTTTCAGCTGTGGAGCAGGTAGTGCATTCAATTCAGCCGCCTGGGTGGATGTCACCAGTGGCGAAAGGACTATTCCCAACCGCCTAGTTAGCAGAAAAATCTGCTAAAGCTCTTTTTATGAAGTGTGTAGGTGGCTCTTAAAAGAGCCGTTTGGTTATTGAAGAAGCTTCCAACCAGAACTTTTACTTTTTTTTCGGAGCTGCCTTCTTCGGCTTGGCAGCCGTCTTTGGCTTGGTCACCTTTGCCTTAGCAGCTTTAGGCTTCACCGCCTTGGCTTTCGCAGGGTTCTTAGCTACTTTCTTAGCTTTCACGATCTTCTTGGGACTCTTTGAAGGCTTTTTTGCCGCCGCAGGTTTCGCCTTTTTCGGAGCCTTAACAGTTTTCTTAGTAGCTGCAATAGGCTTTTTCGGTTTCTTGGTGCCCGTTGCCTTAACTTTTGCGGCAGCCTTTGTATTACTGGGTTTGGCTTCCGCAGAGGTAGCTTTCTTGTTGATCTTGAAGGAGCCAGAGGCGCCGGTGCCCTTGGTCTGAACCAGGGTACCTTTGCTCACTAGGCTCTTCAGCCCCAGTTTGATGCGGCTGTTATTCTTCTCCACATCGTAGCCGGAGGCCGCCAATGCCTTTTTGAGCGCAGCCAGCGACACGCCGCTACGCTCCTTGGAAGTGGAAACAGCCTGAACTATAAGTTCAGACACCGAAGGTCCGGCGGGCTTCTTCTTAGCCGCGGAGGCTGAAGTAGCAGCCTTTGCCGGCTTCTTGGTCTTCTTGGCAGTAGTTTTCTCAGGGGGCGTAGGAGCCACCGGAGGAGCAGGAGCAGTCTCAGACATGCTGACAACAGGACACAGAAACAACCACTAGAACCTGAGAAGACAGGATAAGGAGCAAGCCTCAGGCTCCTGGTATTTATAGGGCGGGGCCGTGCGGTGATTGGTGCGCTAATGTGTTTGCTCCCAACAACCACCGCGCCCCCTGCCTAGGTCGCCAAATCTCAGGAGGCTCCAGATTTAGCAAACAGAGCCATTGTCTTTCTTGGTGCAAACACACCTAGACATGGTTCTCCAAAGTCCTTGGGCTTTTCCACGTAGAAATATGAATCACTGGATGGAGAAATGCCTGCCTCTGTTGCCCAGTTATGTCAGAGTGCTGTTTTTCCTTCCAGAAAGCAGGTAGTGCTTGGTTTTGTAAATTGTTCTTTGGTTGTGCGGTGGAGTATGATCCATGATCCATAGTGACCCCTGGAATAACAGATGTGAACCCTGCCCTATCCTGTTCCATCCTCACAATTCCTGACACACTAGAGCCCACTTCAGCAATCACTGTATCAATCTGGTTGACAGTCTTCCTCTCACCGATCCACCACTTTCCCAAGCATGATGTTCCTCTCCAAGGAATAATCTATCCTAGCAACATGCTGGTATTGTGTAAAACAGTTTTATCATCCTTGCCTCCAAGGGGCACTCTGGCTGCACTTTCTCCAGGACATAGTTGTTTGTTATTTTGGCACTTCGCCAAACACAACAGTTGAAAGACATCAATTCTTGTCATTTTATTTTTCATTGTCCAGCTCTCAGATGCATAACAAATGATTGAAAAGACCATGGCCTGAAACTGGCACACTTTAGTCCTCAAGCTGACATCATTACTCCTCAATATAGTTTGAAAAGGTCTCTCTGGCTATAGACTTTTGATTTGTAAATAGAAAGAGCCAATCTAAACTCCAGTCACATAACAACTTCACCTTCAACTCCAGAACTAACACTGCAGTAACATTTGCACTATATTTAGAGTCATGGTTCTATATGTAGAGGCAGTGGCATGTTAGATCAGATGTCCTTTCAGTAGGTATCAGGTATTCTTGTATTTCAGTATAGTTCAGGGAAATTTTAATAATCATTTCTACAATATATTTCAGACAGACTCAAACATTTTCATGGGAGAATATGCTATCATACATTTTTACTTTAAACTAGGAAATATTTAGCGCTCGAAGTGGTACATACTTTAGCTGAAATAAAGAAATACTCAATGTTTCATGCAATTCCCTGACAAGTTTTATGACTGAAGTTATTAACCTTGCCTTTATTAGGAAAGCAAGCCTCTTACAAGTAACATTTTAGGACAATCCCTCTTAAACTTGTAAAGGATCATCCAGAAGCAATAAGATGCTAAAACACTTCAGAGCAGAATAGTTAAAAAAAAAAATATATTGTTAAGCCTCAACACAATGCCTCACTACACGCTCCTGCCCAATGGACCTAGCTCCTAGCATTCCCAGAACAAGTATATGACTTATGCCAGACTATTTGTGTAAGCGCAGGAGCATGTTTTCAACAAAGTCTGCAATTGTAGGATGCAAACTGGGCCATTTCTCCTTCCATTTATCAAGCTAAATGCTTAGCAACTAGAGATAATACTAACTCACAAGTTTTGGAAGAGATTTCGCGACACATGTTCTGTAAACTTGTTTGCCATTATTTTACAAATGAATTTTCCTGAAGACTGCTAATTTTTAAAATTACGTAATGTCAAATGCTGCTTTAAAAAAGAAAAAAAATGAGTTAGTTGATTCAAGAGAAATTCTATTATTCATTTCACTCCAATTATGGTTTGTCTCCTACAATCTCATTAAATTGAATTCAAATAATGGAATGGCTCTATGCAAATGAAGTGACTAGACCGGGTCTTTTTATTGGCTCCTTTATGAAGGTCTTTTAACCAATAAAAGAGGTTCCTTTTTGAGACGTGGCCGAACTAAGAACCGTGATGTATTCCTCATAATAAAGTTCTCAGAGTTGGCATTTAGCGATACCTGTTCGTTTTCTATGAAAGCGCGATAAAAAAGAAGAGCGAGGGTTTTGTTTAATTACTGGGTCATTTTTAAGTGCACTAAGTCACTAGCAATAGTTGTAAAACACCCAGTTTCCCACTCCACTCGAAACTGGCCATTCAAACCTCAACAAATTCTTGGGCAAATTCTCCGTAGCACAAAACAACTCTGTTCCCCGAAGACGGATAACTACAAAAACGAGGGCAAAGAGTGATCTATATTTGCATGTGGATTTTAGAGAATTATATATACATTCTACTGAGCTCTCCACCCTCTCACAAGTCTTTTCCGGAAAGATAGTGTTTACAGAAAATATTTCCGTGAACGCTGGTGCAATTTAATTGTAAGTATCGGCAACTAGGCAATACAAAAGATTCGCTTTATTTTGTAAGAAAAGACTTCAGATACTTCTAGTGAGTATTAAGAGCATAACGAGGGAAATGGGCAATATTCCAGTCCCAAGATCTGAAGGCTTTTACAAAACTGGGATACGATGATAGCATTTAAAACAAATCTTTAGAGGTGGGGGAAAAAATCTAAATGCACTGCATTCAGAATAGCAGGGTAAAATGTGAAGGGAACAGGATAGAAGACATGAGCCAATGACACTCCACTATTGCTGAAAAGCTTGTGAATAGGCCAATCAGAACATGACGCACGATATTTAAATATTTTTCTCTTCCAATCACCACAGCTCAGGTACTATAAGTATCAGCAACAAAATACTGCTATTTTCCACAGCTTTTACCATGGCTCGTACTAAGCAGACAGCTCGTAAGTCCACTGGCGGCAAAGCCCCACGCAAACAATTAGCTACTAAGGCTGCACGCAAGAGCGCGCCTGCCACCGGCGGCGTCAAAAAACCCCATCGTTATCGGCCTGGCACCGTTGCCCTGCGCGAGATCCGGCGTTACCAGAAGTCCACTGAGCTGCTGATCCGCAAGCTGCCCTTCCAGCGCCTGGTGCGCGAGATCGCCCAGGACTTCAAGACCGACCTGCGCTTCCAGAGCTCGGCCGTCATGGCGCTGCAGGAGGCGTGCGAGGCCTACCTGGTGGGGCTCTTTGAGGACACCAACCTGTGCGCCATCCACGCCAAGCGTGTCACCATCATGCCCAAGGACATCCAGCTCGCTCGCCGCATCCGAGGGGAAAGGGCATAATTTCAGAAATCACAAGTGTTCTTACAACCCTTCCAACCAAAAGGCTCTTTTCAGAGCCACCCACATTATCAAGTAAAATAGCTGTAAGAAACCTCCAGTTATTTAAGTACAGTAATCAAAAGAACCTTTGAAGTGCACTCTATACCTTTTTAGAATTAGCTGCAAAATCAAAATGTTTTGTAGACGTAAAGATTCCCTGGGCATTAGCCCTATCACGAAAACCAGCTACCCTAAACGCAAAGATTCTACAGCATTCCTAGAATAACCTGATGGGCTTTTATCTGTGACTATTGTTATGTATGTATTTAGGTCCCTAAATGCGGAACTCAACAAAATACCGCCCAACTCCCGCTAATTCTGAACACAATTTTAGGGAGGAGGCTGTTAGCAGCAAATTTCGCGCCTTAATTGACCAGGAGGAGCGTTTAAAGGCGCGGACAACTGACGTCACTTACTCCTCCCCCTCCCCCCTGACTGCACAAAGCTTGGAGGGTGTAAGGGCGGGGCCTATTGACGTCACACCTTTCCCGCCTGCGCGTTTTCCGTTCCCTGCATGAGGGCGGGGTGAGGGCGGAGCGAACTGGATATGTAAGTAACCGCTCGCTCTTCTCCACTCACTTTTAGTTACCATTTGTGACGAGACATGTCTGGTCGTGGTAAAGGCGGGAAGGGCCTTGGAAAAGGGGGCGCCAAGCGCCATCGTAAGGTTCTGCGCGACAACATCCAGGGCATCACCAAGCCCGCCATCCGCCGCCTGGCCCGGCGCGGCGGCGTCAAGCGCATCTCCGGCCTCATCTACGAGGAGACCCGCGGGGTGCTGAAGGTGTTCCTGGAGAACGTGATCCGGGACGCCGTCACCTACACCGAGCACGCCAAGCGCAAGACCGTCACCGCCATGGACGTGGTCTACGCGCTCAAGCGCCAGGGACGAACCCTTTACGGCTTTGGCGGCTAAAGTTATTTTTATAGAAACCTCAACGGCCCTTTTTAGGGCCACCCACTGATTTACTATAAGAGCTGGGCACCTAAGTTTGTAAAGCCAAAGTTTTAGTATGCTCGCTTGCGCCCCCTCTTGTCGGGATGTCCTTAGGGGGATAAAAAGCTTTTCCTTAGGCAAGAGAAGTTCTAAATTTGATGGGCAAGATTTCAGTCCGTTCTCAAGGTCCTGTTGGGTTCTCGACTGCCGATCAACGCAAACCGGCTGCTACCTTAAGTGGGTGGTGGGTTGAAGCGTCTCTTTATCAGCAGGTATGTACTCTTAAACAGGGCTTCTCTTTAACACAGGTCCAGCTAAAATGACCCTCTTTCTTTAAGCTTCTTGCACATACTCCCGACTCGAGATTATACTGTCTGTTCTGAGTTTGCATTCCGCTATATCAGAGTTTACCTCCACACTTCAGCAGTGAGGCCTTCTCTGGCTACCGTGCGTGCATGTTTCCTATGTTTCTGAGACTGTTAGCCTTTATATAGAGCTTTATGCATCTTTATAACGGTGGGTTCAAACTGGGTATATTAAGTACCTCATCACCAGGGCTCCTTTGGGAAGCAGTGGGGTTTTGATACTTGCCTCTTTGCCGGATGGGTGAACCCTACCATATCGTTGTTAGACGCCTTAGAGTCAGAATAAACTTTAGCTGACACCAAATTGTGCAAGAGAAGATTGCTCACTTTCCCCCAAGAAATATATTTGAACTTCCTGCCTTTGGTTTGGTAGTGGAACTGTTTACCACTAGACCACTAGTAATAGTAACATCCCATTGGAACTGACCCATAGCTGATCTGAGTCTTGGGATAGTGCATGAATTGCCAAGCAGCTAACCATCAGGTTGATATTCAAATCTATCTATTCTCTAGGAGAAAGATGTAAAGTGTTGTACTTTCTCTAGTGACTTTTCAGAGGCAAATAATTAATCGCTTGGGAGGAGATTACCCATCCTTCTGCAGAGCAGCTGGTGGATTTGAACTCTGTCCCTTCAGAACTGCAGCACAACTTTTTACCACCAGGCCACCAGAGCCTGGCACAGGGTAGGTTAAAAGAAAAACAATCCAGTACCATGGAGTTGATTCCAACTTAAAAACCACCCCCTTGTTAGGAAGTAAAATTGGTCTGAAGGGTTTTCAGAATCTTTAAGAAAACTTTTTTTGTTCCTTTTACCAAAATTAATTTTCTTGTCGTTTTAAAGACTAGAAGTCCAAATTCAGGATGCAAACTCTAGGGGAAGGTCTCCTCCGCCACCCCCCCCCCACCCTCAATTGGAGTAAAATCTTTGTTTCCCTCAGCATATGTGGCCCCAGTTTCCCCTAGAGATCTCCAAGTGTTCTGGTCTTCCCTACTTCAAGAAGTCCAAAAGAATGCACTCAATTCCTGGTGATCATTTCTTGGTGTAATTAAGTGCCTCCCTTCCCCACCCTGGCATAATACTTTTCAGTATATTTACTTAGCTGAACAACCATCACTAAAATATTCTTTTTTAATATTTTCCTTGCCCTAATATTTATTTTTCACAATTAGTTGCTCCCTCCTCACTTGACCTGATGTAGAGCCTCAAACACAGGATTCATATTCATGCATATGAATATTCAAATTATGCTGAATGATTTTTAGGAATGAAATAGTTTTATTCACAAGTTTGCTATGAGAAAATAGTTATTAATTGAATAAAAGTTTTAAAACAGCTAGTGTGTGCTATAGTGCTCTATTGGCCTAGCAATTCAAAGGCACAAATTCAAATTCACTAGCTGGTCTGCAGAAGAAAGGTGCACAGTTTCTTCCCATGTGATTTACTGCCTCTAAAAATCCACTAGAAGGCACATAAGAACAATATAACGGTATGCTCTAGACTATTTTTTCTTTACAAAAAAATGCTACCAATTCCCTAAAACACAGCAAAAACCCCAGAACAGCATTCACTACTGTTAAATCTGTCCATCTGTAGGGGTTAAACTGACCAAGGCAGGCACTACCTGTCTTAAGACAAATATTAGCAGTGGGACAGGATAACCTTAATTCTCATGCTGATGCTGAAGCTGCTGTCTTGATAATGATGTAGTTATGGAAACAGGGGAGGCCAACACATAAGAAACAATAAAGAACATCTTAGAGTCCAGTTAACATTTTAGTGCTTATGTAATTAAAAATTTCTCAATAAAAGCTATGAGGCCTACAGGTCATGGGGACACTCAAACATGAGTCCCTCTCCCATTAGCTCTAGAGTAAGGAAAGCCTTGTGTAGTCTATTCCAATTGTGATACCTACCTGCTGGTCAGAGAAAGTGCAATATCCATCTTTCTCCTAGCGAGTATTTGATAGATTTGAATGTCAATCTGATGGTTAGCTGCTTGGCAACTTACACATTATTCCACCATGACTCAAATCAGATTTAGGTAAATATACCAGAATATAACATGAATATACCAGAACTGAGTCTTTCTGAGATGATGAGTATCACACAGGATAGGGCAGGGTTCAAGTTGGCTCTTCATAGGGTCACTATGAGCCATTCTCGACTTGATGACACCTAAAATCACAATAATAACATTCGGAAATCGTAAGGAATTAGAACCAGTAGAGAACAGAAAATTCCAGAAAGTCAATCATTATTAGAAAGTCAGTAAGTCAATTCTAGAGCTTTAATCAAGAAAGGTGCAAGCAGTCTGTGACTACTAGACCACTAACCAAGGCGGTGGCAGTTTGAACCCAACCTGCAGCATTATGGGCTAGAGACCTAGCCATACAATTTGGTCAAGATTATAGCCAAGAAACTTCTATGGAGCTCAATTCGACTTCATAACACAAACCAAACTGGTTCGATGGCTTGTTTGCGAGGTGTAAGAGAATTATGTAGGCTAAGAGTGCCAGGAATCTCAGCAGTTTAGGATGAGATCTTTAAGAAAATGAACAAAGAAAGGGGTAAGGCCAGAAACTTGGGGAATATTATACCAGGGTTGGGCGGAAGAAAAGAGTAGAAAGAAAAATCCGGCAGAGCAATAAATTAAGGAAGAGCCAAGCGGAGAATGCTAAACAGTTTTGGTGTTTAAAACTGCAGAGATCAGAGAACTATAATGCCCAATTAGAGTCTTGGTCCTCAGCAGGAGGAGGCCAAGTGTACTCACCTGTGGTGGCCTGTGAAGGATGAGCCAGGGATGAGTATCGCCTTCTTTACTTCCATTTTTCTCCTATTTTTAAAAAAGCAGGTACCTGTTCTCCTGGGAAGGAAAAAAGAAATGTGGCTAACTACTGAATGTCTTTTCTACCTAAATCAGCGTGTTATTTCCCCTGAATCCAATGCCTGAATATTTTGACCGAGTCTGAATCCATTTTCCTCCCTGCCCAACATTGAGATTGAAAAAGTTGGTGTTGAGACAAATCATTCTTAGTGGTAACTACAATGCTGTTTTCAGAACATGTTTGAGGCCACTTCAACTCACTGAGGTCCAATAGGAACTGGCATAGCTGACCTTGCAGCAGGTTATCCGATATTGTAAACAGCAGGTGAGATTGTCCATCTTTTTCCTAGGGTTTCAGGCCCGTCAGAGGCATGGCCTTTGTCGCAATTCCCTGTGGACTGTCAACAGTTTTTGTTTTTCTTTTGTTTTTTGTTTTTTTATATTGTGCACCCTCGAGCCGGAACCGACCTATAAGTAAACGTCACTCACCAGTTTAGTATCCTTAAATCTATTTCCTAACTCTTACAAATAAATGCTTAAACAAAATCTTCCCTAGCCTTTCCTTCTCCGTAGTCCTAAAAGCCATTAGCTAACCAGTTCTGATTGGTTGCGTTTGCTGATTGGACAAGCATCTTAACTGCTGACAAACGTTGATTGGACCAAGTGTTTCTTTGTTCTCTGGGAATAAGTGCAAATTTTTACCAGAAAATAGGAGTGCCATTTTTTACAGAATAGTGATTAGAGGATCATATTACAACAGGGACCCGAAGGCCAGGAAAACGCACCTTTGGCGTAGTCACATGTAGGGGTAGACTAAGATTTTGCTATTCAGCAATGTAAAGCGAGTGGCACACTTTCTTGCAAATCACTCCTAGGTTGACGTTACTGATTTTAAGCACCAACACTCATAACTCAGACACCTTGCACCATCCCGTGCCAGCTCTTCTTTTGAGGAAATGGGTGGCCCTGAAAAGGGCCTTTGTAAAGTAGAATTCAAATTGGAAGAGCAAGATTTTAGCCGCCGAAGCCGTAGAGAGTGCGACCCTGGCGCTTGAGCGCGTAGACCACGTCCATGGCGGTGACGGTCTTGCGCTTGGCGTGCTCGGTGTAGGTGACGGCGTCCCGGATCACGTTCTCCA
>NW_006399820.1:301837-331312 GCF_000299155.1 Elephantulus edwardii | reverse complement strand
CACCAGGTAGGCCTCGCACGCCTCCTGCAGCGCCATGACGGCCGAGCTCTGGAAGCGCAGGTCGGTCTTGAAGTCCTGGGCGATCTCGCGCACCAGGCGCTGGAAGGGCAGCTTGCGGATCAGCAGCTCAGTGGACTTCTGGTAACGCCGGATCTCGCGCAGGGCAACGGTGCCAGGCCGATAACGATGGGGTTTTTTGACGCCGCCGGTGGCAGGCGCGCTCTTGCGTGCAGCCTTAGTAGCTAATTGTTTGCGTGGGGCTTTGCCGCCAGTGGACTTACGAGCTGTCTGCTTAGTACGAGCCATGGTAAAAGCTGTGGAAAATAGCAGTATTTTGTTGCTGATACTTATAGTACCTGAGCTGTGGTGATTGGAAGAGAAAAATATTTAAATATCGTGCGTCATGTTCTGATTGGCCTATTCACAAGCTTTTCAGCAATAGTGGAGTGTCATTGGCTCATGTCTTCTATCCTGTTCCCTTCACATTTTACCCTGCTATTCTGAATGCAGTGCATTTAGATTCCCCCCCCCCTAAAGATTTTGTTTTAAATGGTACCATCGTATCCCAGTTTTGTAAAAGGCTTCAGATCTTGGGAGTGGAATATTGCCCATTTCCCTCTTTAAGTACCCTATACGTAAATGCCAGTAGACTTCTGAGCTGCCTGCCAGGCGGCAGATGGAGGGCTTGGTGATGCTCTGCATGTTATCACGGAGTGTTTTGCGGTGCCGCTTGGCACCACCTTTTCCAAGGCCTTTCCCACCTTTACCGCGACCAGGCATGTCTGTAAGATGAACAGCTACCTGCCGTGTTCCTGAAAGCCAAGTCCTGAGTAATTATAAGCCGCTGTTGGACTTTATTGAGAACTGAAGTAGGTGGCGGGAAAATGTCTCAGTCACCGCCTATTAATTTCCCCGCTTTCTCTAGGCAGCAAGTGACCTGATTGGAGGGAGAGAGCAAAATTGTTTACTTTTTAACCTCATTTTCCCTCCCTGCATTTCACTAGACTCCTGTCTAAATCTGAGCTGAGTTAGGCTGAGAATAGTGAATAGAGGAAAAGAGAAACTGAACAAATAGAACACTTGCTTTTCATTCAAAAGGGGAATGATTACACTTGTGAAAAGTTGAGTAAGTTCTTATTGCACTGCCTTTATTTTAATTATCTATATAGCTGATATAATGATGGTAATTATGGGATTTTTGTCATTTGATTTAATGTAAGTGTTAATATGTCGCAAAGAGTACCTACAGTACTGTAACTTACACTTAACTTATTAAAGAATATCTGGGGTTAGAGGGATATTGTCTATTTACTTCCAGCAAAATGTCACCTCACAACAAATGTCACAAGCACCGAATATATTATATATCCTAGAATTGTATTTTAATCACCACACTGAATAAATTATAAAACATTGATCTGTGTTTTGTTTTTCATATGTGGCATGATATAAAAATCATTGTCCTAAAAGATTGCTTTGCATCCAGATGACCTTGGCAAGTGAGATTTTAGGTTTTTCTAGAGACTAGTTCTAAGGTCCACATCATTTTAAAACCAGGAATGGATTATAGTCAGAGACCAGGAACAAGTAGTCAAGAAAGTGTAGTCAGGAACTTCTCCAAATTATTGAGGAGCAATGATGTAAGTTTGCAGACCAAGGTGCACCTGATTTCAAGCCATGGTCTTTTCAGTCACTTGATATGCATTTGAGAACTAGGCAATGAATAAGAATGACAGAAGAATTGATGCCTTTCATCTGCGGTGCTGGAGAAGAGTACTATATATCCCATGGACTGCCAAAAGAACAAACAGATATGTCTTAGAGAAGGTGCAGTATTCTTGGAGGCAAAGATGATAAAAACAGCTCCTTGGAGGCAAAGATGATGAAGCCTTGTCCCACATGCTTTGTGCATGTTGTTTGGAAGAGGAACATCATCATGTTTTGAAAAGTGGAGAGTCTGTGAAGGAAAGGAAGACCCTAAACCAGGTGGATTGGCACAGTGACTACAGCAATGGGCTTGAGTGTGTCAAGAGATTATGAGGATAGGGTTCAGATCTGTTGTTGGTAGGATCATTATGAGTCATCCTTAACTTGATGGCACCATACCAGCAAAACAAAAGGCTACTGTTAGAAACTTAAAAGCATTTTAAAATATACACCCTAAACTACTTCTTAGGGCTGCAAGTGACTTGATGGCACATAACAACAAAGGACCTCATCATCATCTTTTGTGTGTTGATTCCTCCAATTTCTACATAATAGGACTCTAAGGCAAGAAAAATCCTACATGGGAAGTTGGGCTTTGTGACAGTCAAAATAGGATAGATAAAATCTGTACTTTAAAGAAAACAAGCATAACAACAATCAGCCAGATCCTGGTTACTTCATGTGTTAGAGGAGCTCATAACACCTTATGGACTGACTTACTGCCACAGGTTAACAAAGGTTAGGCTCACCCATTATCTATGGTTTTTAGTCACCAAGGTTTTAGAAACTTAGTGCTTTTACAGCTCCTTTCCTTGAGAAGCTGAGTGGCTCTGAAAAGAGCCTTTGAGTTTAACAGGGATAAACAGTTTATGCCCTTTCCCCACGAATACGGCGGGCGAGCTGGATGTCCTTAGGCATGATGGTGACACGCTTTGCGTGGATGGCGCACAGGTTGGTGTCCTCAAAGAGCCCCACCAGGTAGGCCTCGCACGCCTCCTGCAGCGCCATGACGGCCGAGCTCTGGAAGCGCAGGTCGGTCTTGAAGTCCTGGGCGATCTCGCGCACCAAGCGCTGGAAGGGTAGCTTGCGGATCAGCAGCTCGGTGGACTTCTGGTAACGCCGGATCTCGCGCAGGGCAACGGTGCCAGGCCGATAACGATGGGGCTTTTTGACGCCGCCGGTGGCAGGAGCGCTCTTGCGTGCAGCCTTAGTAGCTAGCTGTTTGCGTGGGGCTTTGCCGCCAGTGGACTTACGAGCTGTCTGCTTAGTACGTGCCATTATCACTCGAGAGTACGAAAAAGAAGAAGCCAAAGAATAGGAAGCTGGAGCTCCGAAGTTGCCTTTAAATACTATTTGAAATGTTCTGATTGGCTTAATAAGTATTCAAAAGTGACGCAAGATAAAAACCATTGGATAAGGACTGAATGGTGATTGGTTACTAACTGCAGACTCTGATTGGATGAATTCATCCCTCGAACAATCCTGTTTTTCTTGTCATTGGGAACCCTAGTTAGACAAACCATTCCATCACACAATCCTACATTTTATGGTGTCATTTTTTTAATGATTTTTTTTCACTAGTTCAATGTGTTGAGACTATGCCTGAAATTTTTTTAAAATGTAAATTGTTGTTATTGTGTATCATCGAATTGGAAACTGACCCTCCAGGTTTTCAGAAGCTGTTCTGTCCACCTTCTCCAAAACAACAGCGTGAATTTGAACCATTTGCCTCTGAAATTGTAGCGCAACTTCTTACCACTAGGCCACCAAAGCAACCTAAAAAAAAAAATGTAAATGACTTCATAAATCTGAGTGAAATCCGAGATTCATTTTATTTTACCACAAGTGTAAATCAATGCCCAAAACAACTATGAGATATCATCTCACCCCAGTAAGAATTGCAAAATTTAACAGAACAGCAAGTAACAAATGCTGGCGAGGTTGTGGATAAACTGGAACCCTTATTCACTGTTGGAGGAAGTGTAAAATGCTGCGGCCAACTGTGGAAGGCAGTGTGGCGCTTTCTCAAAAAGTTCCAAATAGAGATACCATTTGACCCAGCAAGTCCACTACTGGGAATATACCCCAAAGAGACCATAACTGTCACCCAAGCTGATATATGCATATCCATGTTTATCGCAGCTTTGTTCACAATAGCAAAGAGTTGGAAACAACCTAAGTGCCTATCAACAGAAGAATGGATAGAGAAGCTGTGGTATACACAATGGAATACTATGCTGCGTTTAAAAAACAAGGAACTCATGCAATATCATTCAAAACGGGTGACCCTGGAGGACATTATGCTGAGTGAAATATCTCGGCACAAAAGGACAAATACTGCGTAGTGCCACTGTTGTAAAACAGGACTGACATCGGGGTTGGGAAAAGACTGGGAAGAGAAAGATGGGATAAATAATGTATACTGCATTGAAACAGATGAGGGAGAAAACTATTTAAAAGGGATATGTGACTAGGTATTATTGTCATGAAAGGAGTCCAGAATGAAGACTGCATAGTGAAGTGGACTTGGAGGAAGGGATTGTATAACAATGAAAGAATTTTTCTTTTAGTTTTCAAAGAGAAGAATGAATTAGGGGGAGGGAGGGATGGGCAGGGGGAAAAGTGCAACAATGAATTAATGGAAATCCTCAGTTTCTGTAAACTTTCATTAAAATGAATAATTTTTTTTTTAAAAAAAGGTATGTCAGTGCCCAGTTTAGTGTGTGGTGTTTCCCACTTATTTACCTGGCTTTCCAACTATCGAGTGCCACTGGGTAGTTCTTCCATCATTACAACTTTTCTAATTCTTCATTTATGAAACGTTTTATCTATATATCAAGGTTAACGAGATAGAGTATCTAGAAAATAAAGGTGCTTTCCAGGGACTAGAATAAAAACAGGATAGCATTATTTACAAAATGTGTTTTCTACGTGAAAAATGTTAAAGCCCACTTTGCTCTATTGATGGCTGAAGGTGAACCTCATGGCGAGTATTTTCCTTCAAACCTATCCTTACTCTCGAACTTTGTATTGTCATTCTGGAGACTAAGGTGCTCCTGATACAGGGCATAGTCTTTGCAATCACTTGCTATGCATCAGAGAGCTGGACAATGATTAGGGGGGATAGAAGGAGCATTTATGCCTTTGAGCTGTGATGCTGGAAAAGGTATTGACTATACCATGGACTGCTAAGAAAACAGATTCATCCTGGAAAGGGTTAAACTAGGCTGCTCCTTGGAGGCAAGGATTCTAAGGCTTTGTCTGGCATACTTTGGACATGTTGTAAGGAGGGACGAGTTCTTGGAGAAGGACGTCATGCTTGGGAGGGTGGAGGGACAGCTTAGGAGGGGAAGGCCCTCTGAGGTGGATTCAGTGACGGGGGTAGAGGGGGTAGGTGACGGAGAACATGAGATTGGCACAGGACAGAGCAGTTAGGGTTGTTGTACATAGGGTCGCTATGAGTTGCATGCAACTAGACGGTACATAACAATAACGACTGCTATAAAAAGATATTTACGTCATGGAGAATATATATTTTAGGAGTTAACAGCTTCTATTTTGAAAAGGTGGATGGCTCTGAAAAGAGCCTTTTAGCTCAAGTTTGTATGGCTGACTTCACTTGCCCTTTGCCTTGTGGTGGCTCTCAGTCTTCTTAGGCAGCAGCACAGCCTGGATATTGGGCAGGACGCCACCCTGCGCGATAGTCACTCGGCCCAGCAGTTTGTTGAGCTCCTCATCATTACGGATGGCCAGCTGCAGATGGCGCGGGATAATGCGTGTCTTCTTATTGTCGCGGGCCGCGTTGCCTGCTAGCTCTAGAATCTCAGCAGTCAAATACTCCAACACCGCTGCCAAGTAGACCGGTGCGCCAGCGCCCACTCGTTCGGAGTAGTTTCCCCTACGGAGCAGACGGTGAACCCGACCTACTGGAAACTGGAGTCCAGCCCGAGAAGAGCGGGTTTTAGCCTTTGCTCGAGCCTTTCCGCCTTGCTTCCCACGACCAGACATAATGCACAAGTAATAGAAAAACCGAGTAAGAGTCAAGAAAGTGAGACAACCAGCTGTGGAAAAAGGCATCTTATAGGCAGTACAAGACTATAAGTACAAGCTATCTGATAGGCTAAAAGATTTGTAGTGTTGCCCAATAGAAAAAGGAACTGTGTCTACTTTGCATACTCTCACTTGGAGACAATGTAACCAATCAGGGGCTAGAATTCTCAAACCGGTTTGAATCAAATAGCTATAAAGAATTGTACAATACTTCATGTTTGATAGTATTTTTCAAATACTTACGGGGGAAAGTCGTCTGCACCACTGCCTAAGAAAGGATCTAAGAAGGCCTTAACCAAGGCGCAGAAGGATGGCAAGAAGGGCAAACGCAGCCGCAAAGAGAGCTATTCTAGGCTTACAAACTGCTGAAGCAAGTCCACCCCTACACTGGCATCTCGTCCAAGGCCATGGGTATCATAAACTCCTTCGTCAACGACATCTTCGAGCACATCGCCAGCGATGCGTCCAGCCTGGTGCATTACAACAAGCTCTCCACCATCACGTCCCGGGAGATCCAGACGGCCGTGCTCCTGCTGCTACCCGGGGAGCTGGCCAAGCACGCCGTGTCCGAGGGCACCAAGGCCGTCACCAAGTATACCAGCTCCAAGTAAATCTGCCTACATCGACTCTCTCATATGCCAAAGGCTCTTTTCAGAGCCACCTACTTTTTTCAGAAAGTTGGTATTAGGAATTATAGCATGAGTTTATTTGTACATATGTTGTTGTAGTTATGTGCCGTCGAGTCTCTTGTGACTCATGTGCAAGAGCCTTAAACCCTACTCTTTCCTGTGGCAATCTCACTGTCTCTGACACCCCTGCTCCCATTACTCCAATCACTGAACTGATCTATCTCATCGAGGGTCTTCCTCTCTTGCTCTGTCCCTCCACTCTCCCTCCTTGCAACATGCTCAAAGTATGTCAGACGAAGCTTCAAAATCCTTACGTCCAAGAAACAGTCCAGTTTCACCCTCTCCGGGTCAAACTTGATTGTTCTAGCAGTCCATGGTATAGTCAATACATGTTGTTGTTGTTGTTAGGTGCCGTCAAGTCATAGACTACTCAGCAACCCTATGAACGAAAGGCCTGAGAACTGTTCATAGAGTTTCCGGAGGCAAGCTATTTCGGGACTGGAAGCCACTCCTGCTTTTGTAGCTTTTATTAAACGCAAAATGGAAGCAGTTTCAGAAATAACCTTATAGGTGTGGATGAGGATAATCTTATAGGTGTGGATGAGGATCTGCAAATGATGTTTATTTTTAGTATAATGATTAATACTGTGATGTTACTATTGGTTAGTATATTGTGTACTATCAAGTCAGAACCAACGCATAACTGATCCAGCAGGTTTTCAGAGGCAATAAATAGTATGGAAGATTGCTCATCCTTGCCCCATGTGGCAATTGTGGGTTTGGATCATTTGCTTTTGTGATTGCAAAGCAGCTTCTTATCACTAGGAAACCAGAGTTCAGTTATTGGATAGAAGAGTTAGTTACAATGTGTAATCAGCCCTTTGTTGAAAGCCTGCTTTTGTTTGCTCTGCATAAATCCTGTGTATTCTTTCTAGTAGGGAATAATAACAGTGCTCGTAGCCTCTTCCTTTTTCCAAAGGTATTTTAAATTCCCTAGAAGGTAATAGAGCATTTCCCAGGGTAAGAAACCTTAGGCAATGCCTGTGTTTGGTCAATTGTGGGGTCCTTGCCGTCCTTTATTTATTTTTTAAGCCACAAAAATATTGTGGGTCAGATCTAGATGTCTGCATTGAAGAAATACACAAAGGAGTCTATACTGGTTGTCACAAATCTGTTGTAGAGTCTACTAGATCTTGTTATTCTGCAACCAGTTACATCAGTAATGTATACAGGAAATATGGGCCTACTTTCATATGTGCTTTAACCTTTAGGGATTTAATCACTAGAGGGGGATGGAGCAATAGCTAACATTGTGGGTAGGACAGAGCATTTTAGTTTCTCTCCCTTTCTCATTTACTGCCACTTTATGGTTACTCAGAGGATGTCAGTTGCAGGCCAACTGCAGTTTTCTCTTTGTAAATAAATTTGGAAGAGTCTGTTATGTGGTAATCAATTCATAGCTGACCCCTTAGTGGGTTTTTTGAGGCTAAAATCGCACAAGAGTCTGCTCATTTTTCTCCCGCACAGAAGCTGATGGCCTTGAACCACTTATCTTTGGATTGGCAGAGCAACACCTACTCCCCTAGGCCACTTTGGACTCCAAAAGTATTTAAATATTCCCCCCCAAAACGATGTGAAAAATGCAGAGTGAAGAAATTAAGTTGATAGGCACATCTCTAGGTGCGGGGGGAGGGGGGAACTAAGAGACAGTTACCTAAAACATTTTCAGTCTGTTTATAAGTCTGTTGTGTAGGTGACATACAGCAATGTCTTCAGAGAATGAAATAAAGTTTAAAGTATAATTTCACTAGCAGGAAAATAAAAATAATCAACTCCAGGATTCTTTCCTATCACAGAAGGAAGGAATGCTGGTCTTACAAATGGAAAATATTTATCTTTTATGTTATAAGAACCCATAACCTCAGTTAAAGAAGAATGAATTTAAGTTGTCATTTAAGAATCATCATCTCATGCTGCATACTGGTTAAGGAATTTTGCTGCTATCAGAAAGGCAGGTAGTTCAAATCCACTTGCTGTTCTGTAGGAGAAAGACGGACAATCAATTATTTTACTTCTGAAAATCTGCTTATGGGTCACAAGGAGTCTTTTTTTTTACTTAATAGATGTTGTTGTTGTTGTTGTTAGGTGTCATCATGTATGACCCTGTGAACAACAGATCTGCATCTTGTCCTATCCTATGCCATCTTCACACTCTCTGACACATTAGAGGTGATTGTGGCAGTCATCATGCCAATCTACTTAGTCAAGTGTCTTTCTCTACTTCACCAGCCCACCACCTTTCCAAGCATTATGTCCCTCTCCAAAGAATAGCCCCTCCTGGCAACATGCCCGAAGTATGTGAGGCAATCACACACCTCATTTAGAACCCCAAGAAGTTCCAGAACCATTAATAGTTTCTTTATCATTCTTATTCTGTTGTCATTGAATTGAAACTGACTCATAGCTGATACTTCAGTGGGTTTTGGGAGGTTTTAAATCACCCAGGGAGGAAATTGCCCATCTTATGGAGCAACTTGTGGATTCAAACTATCTGAGAAGCACCATCTGTGGGTTGACAGCACAGCTCCCTGTAGATTATGCCACCAGAGCTCCCTTCTTTATCCCTAAGACCTAGAAAGCTGCCTAATCAGAAGCTCTAAATAAAAATTTGTTTAATATATGAAAGGGATATCATGCTTAGTAGAGTGGATGGTTAGAAGGCCCTCAAAGACATGGAGTACCAGTGACTGCAAAAATGAGCTCAGATATGCAGGAGATGACATTGATGGCCCAAGATAGGACAGAATTCAGATTTATTCAGGATTACAGAGTCTTATTTAACTCAAGGGCACTTAACAATAAATGTTTTCGTATAATATTGTTGGGTATGATACTAAAATGCTACGATCAGTTGGTTGGAGGGGCAAGATTTAAGATTCGTATTTTACATAAATAGTGCTTATATACCATACAGAATGTATAACATTCCCAGTGTAACATAGTAAACTATCTTTGCCACTTCCTTTTGGTTTAAAAGTCCTTTACCTTAGCCATTTCTTCCTTTTAAGTTGCAATAAACTTGTAAGCCTGTCCTCCTTCCCATTTAATGTTCAAGTATTTTCTTTGGGGCCAGAAGACCTAAAAAGCTGCACCATCAATAGTAGAATTCATGTTTGAAAGTAAAGCAAAGAGCAAATGTTCTTTTAATGGAAAATGTAGGTAGCTTTGAAAACAGCCTTTCGCTTCTTTTTGGAAAACAGTTGGTTGTTTCCTTCTAGAACTGCTTTAATTGCCCTTGGCCTTGTGACAGAATCTTACTAGGTGTCACCAGTCAAGATAGCCTTGACTCCTGTTACTAGAATTTTTATTTCATGGAAATATAAATTTTAAAATTTTTTTTGACTGAGATTCTTGCCTGTTTGTTCATTACATTTTGCTTAAACCTACTGTTTCTATAGGTTTATAGTCACTATGTCAATCCATCTTGTTGAAGGTCTTCTCTTTTGCTGACTCTCCACAATCCTAAGTAAAATATTCTTTTTTAAGAACTACCCTAGTGGTAAAGAGTTGTGCTTCCAACTCAAGGTTTGAGTCCAATAGCTGATCCGTGGGAGAAGGACAGGCAATTGGAAAACCTGTCACTCCCATGACAGAGCATAACAACAACAAAGGAGCCCTGATGATGTATGAAAATTTCTGAGTTGTTAACCTAAAGATTGGCAATTTGAACTCACCAGTAACTCTGTGGAGAAAAATGGGCAATCTCCTGTCATAAAGATTTGAACTTTAGAAAATGAATTGGGGGTCCTAGGAATTGAAATCCTGCCCCCAAATAAGGCATAATAAAATTCATCATTGTCTAACAAAACTATATATGGGCACTGGTGGGCGAATCAAAACCAAATCCAATTTGTGGATTACAATTCATGGTGATCATCCAAGGCTTTCAAAGGTTATGCATCTGTATGGGAGGAGACTGCCCACACTTGTCCCACAGAAATGTCATTTGGCTAGTGCCCACCAGCTCTTGTCCTGGTGGAAGGCTGCTGTATTTAGACTTCAAATATTATTAGAGAAGGGAAAGCCCTTTCTTATGTATCACTTCTATGTTAGTTTTTTCTCATGTATATTAAAGCTAAATTATACTTCTATGACTGATTTCAGCAATGATTAGATATTCACTTCAGTTTCAGCCAGCATGGTTGTGTCCTCTGCATATCATAGGTTATTTATGAGTCTTCCTCCAATCTTGATTTCCCATTCCGCTTCATAAAGCCCTGCTTCCTGAATGATCTGTTCTGCATATAGATTCAAAAGGTATAGGGACACAATGCATCCCTGACACACTTCTTCCTTGATTTTGAACCACGCAGTGAGACTGCTTCCTAGTCCAAGTATAGGTTTCATATAAGCACAAACAAGTGTTCTGGGATTCTCATTTTCCTCAAGGTTAGCCACAATTTGTTGTGATCCACACATATCTACCAAGAATCTAACTCACTGCCATTGAGTTGGTTCTGACTCCATCTGGCTTCTGTGGCTATAAATCTTTCATGGAGAAAATCTTTTCTCTGGCAGAATCAGATCATTTAGTTAACAACCCAACACATAATCCACTGTTGTAGTATACTGTGGAGTCAGGAGTCAGAACTGACTCCCAGCTAGCTCTACAGGGGGTTTTCAAAGGCAGTAAATTGCCTGAGAGGAGATTGCCCATGGTTCTCTTGATGAAAGTTTGGTGGATTCAAACAGCTTGCCTTTGTGACTGTTGGCAGGGAAACTCCTTACTACTAAACCACCAGAACTCCATCGTAATTCACTAGGCCACTTACAAATACTATTAAAACCCCTCAAGCTCATGGCTGCCAAGTCAGAACTGATTGATACCAGATACTCCATTGATTTTTTATCTTTTTAAGGACCAAAGGAGATTGTGCATCTTTCTCCCATGGACCTGCTAGGGGATTTGAACCTCCAGTGAGGTGTGGTCTTTAGGTTAATAGTGCAGCTCTCAAAATGCTATGGCACCAGAGCTCTCAATGCAGGTCAGATTGTCCTTCTTTCACTGTCCCTGGGGTTAGAGTTGTAATTGTGGTGAGTAACTCCTTTCCCCCTTATTTTTTATGGGATAAATTATTCTTCATCATCTTCTGTGCAAGATTTGTCTTGTACAAAATTCCTCCTTAAAGATAAGTATTTACTTATATAAAGAACAATTGCTGATAAGATTTGGTTAAGTTTTCCATTCGTAACAAATTCCAAGTGTTTCTTAATTATGACTTAAACCAATAGAGTTATTTTCATCTATTCATTGACTCAGTGGAATATGCATTCTTGGTGTTGTAACTATCTCTTCTCACCTTTGTGCCTGTATTTATTTAGTCAAATCTTAAGCTTGGCTTCTTTTTTGTGTAACCTTGTATATTTCTACTATTTCATCAAAATGTTTATAGTGTCTTTAGGAAATTAGAACAGTACAATCTTCTGGTGTTTAAATCCTAACATTCCTCTGAGCTTTAATACATTTGGCCTTTTATGAAACATTTATTCTATCTTTTTACCTGGCCAGCTTCTTCATATCCTTCATATCTGAATCCGACTAAGTACTTCTTTCTTGGTGGCTTTCCCTGCTCATTCTATTTGAATGGATTATGATTCCGACTAATAGCAACCCTGTGGTTCAGAATGGAACTACCCCTTCAAATGTTCATAGCTTTATGGAAGCAGATTGATTATCTCATCTGCCTCTCAAGGAGCACCTGATGTATTTCAACCATGGACTTTCGGTTATCAGCCCAGCATTTATTTAGTCCAGAGTGACAAGTGATACCTGGGTATCCTGTTACTCAGTAGGTTCTGATTGAGTATATCTGGAATGAAAACTCAATTTTTAGCAGAATGAATTAGTTCAGAAAGCTGATTATTATTTGGTGAATATTTTCTTAGGTAAACACTAGGAGTACATCTCTCTTATGAGCTTTCTCTTTCTATTTTATAATTGCACTTCTTTCCCATGTACTCGTATTATTTATTGCTTTAAACTTTTGGTTTTTAATTCAGAATATTCATTACTAGCTATTTGATCCCTCTAATGTACTAATTCTCCATTTCCAGTGTAGCTTTTTTGTGGTGGGGTCTGCAATATTTCTCATACATCTTGCAGCAGTTCAAAGTTAGGGACTATTGAGATCATTGTTGTTGATGTGACAAAATTTTTTTAAGGAGGGTAGTAGAGTAGTAAGAGAGAAATTAATAAAAGTCAGAAAGTTTGAAAGAACAAGAAAGAAAAAAGAAACTAAGCATCTTTACTTTCTTCCCAGGTTCCCTGGATCATACCATACCTTGCAAAGAACTTCTTGTTGTTAGATACCCTCTAGTCTAGAACAGCTCATAGCAACTCTGTGAACAGACCTTAATCTTTTCCTATGCTGTGCCATCCTCATCATCTCTGATACACTTGAGCCCATTGCTGCAGACTCCTGTCAAACCACTTCATTGAGGGTTCTTCCTCTCTATGACTGTACCACCACCATTCCAAACTTGATATCCTTTTCCAAAGGTTGTGCTCTCCTAGCAACACGCCCACAATATGCAAGAGGAAGCCTCACCATCCGTGCATCCAAAGAGCTCCCTGACTGCACCAGAGAATACCAGAAGAATGTCTGTCTGTGTCTTATTGACTACGCAAAGGCATTTGACTGTGTGGATCACAACAAACTATGGCTAATATTGAAAAGATTGGGAATCGCAGAACACTTAAGTGTAATCGTACAACATTTATACATAGACCAAGAAGTTTCTTTCTGTCGGAATGGAATAAAAGAACACTTCATAGTTTAAAATCAGGAAGAGTGTATCCTTTCTCTATACCTATTCAATATGTATGCTGAGCAGAGAATTTAGGATATTTTCTCACAACAAAGTGCTTGATCTTTTTACCATCTAATTTGGAAATGAGACTCCTCTGCCATGACCCATGAGAAGATTCTGAACTAATTCTCCACTTTCTCCCGGATCCCATCCGCTTTTGTCTCATAGATGATGAAAGGAGAAACAAGGAGCGAGAAATTGTTTTAGTATTAGTATTCAAGTAATGACTCACAATTCACATTAGTGATTGGATAAAATTTAAACTTCAAACCAGAATGCCGAGCTATATGCAAATGAGGGATACAGAATTTAATTTTCTATTGGTTAATGAAAGTAGCCAATGAGAGAGGTACACCCAGCATGCCTCCAGTCAGTATAAATAAGTCTCTTGCTTCCCAGTGTACTACGTTACTTAAGTCTTGCTGTTTGTGTTGTACTTTCATCTAGATCGCAATGTCCGGCCGTGGAAAGCAAGGTGGCAAGGCTCGCGCTAAGGCAAAGACTAGGTCTTCTCGGGCTGGGCTCCAGTTTCCTGTGGGCCGTGTTCATCGCTTGCTCCGAAAGGGAAACTACTCCGAGCGGGTGGGCGCCGGCGCTCCCGTCTACCTGGCGGCGGTGCTGGAGTACCTGACGGCTGAGATCCTGGAGCTAGCGGGCAACGCAGCTCGCGACAACAAGAAGACTCGCATCATCCCGCGCCATCTGCAACTGGCCATCCGCAACGACGAGGAGCTCAACAAGCTACTGGGCCGCGTTACCATCGCACAGGGCGGTGTCCTGCCCAACATTCAGGCCGTGCTGCTGCCCAAGAAAACCGAGAGCCACCACAAAGCTAAGGGCAAGTAAAGCAGTTCCAGAAGGAAGCAATTTGCCGTCTTCCAAAACAAAAGGCTCTTTTCAGAGCCACCTACAATTCCTTGAAAAGAGCAGTCACGCTTTATTTTCAAACGTGCATTACATTGATGCAGTTATTTAGGTCTTAAGACCTCGAAGGAAATACTTGAATATTAGTTAGGAAAGAGGACAGACATAAAAATTACTGCAACTTGACGAAATGGCTAAGGTAAAATAGGAGTGGCAGACAGTTTACTAGGTTATACTGAGCATGTTATATACATTATGGTATATTGGCACTACATAGGTAACTGGTTACATGTAACAAGTGTTATCTTGCCCCCCCCAATTATAGCAGTTTAGTGTCATACCCAAGAATATAGTAAGTGCCCTCCAGTCAAGTACGACCGTGATACTGAATAAATCTAAATTCCGCACCATCCACGTGGTCATGTAATTGAACCTGTTCCTGCAGTCACTTAATCCATCTCTGAGGACCTCCTAATCCACTGCCAAGCATCATATCCAAAGAATAGCCCCTCCTAAAAACATGCCCTAAGGATTTGACACAAAGCTTCACCATTTCTATCTCTTAAGGAGCACTCTGGCTGCACTTACTCCAACCCATATCTGTTTGTTCTTTTGGCAGTCCATGGTATAATCAAATATTTATCAATCGGATGAAACCCAAAGGACTTTAGTCACCTTTTGAGTGTTTTTAACCATAAACAGGAGCGGGGGGGAAACCCCACCATTATGTTGCTGAATGATTACATTGCTTTCCATTGAAAGGCTTTACAAAATTGTAGGAAAAGATTCTTTTTCCCAGCCAAGAGTGAAGAAATGGTTGGTTTTTTGGTTTGTTTTGGGGTTGTTGGGTTTGGGGGTTTCTCTCATTTAAAAAAAAAAAGGCACCAAACTGGCCTGGGGGTGGGGAATAATAATGCTAGGATTCGTTCACCAATCCGAAGGCAGCTTTTTATCCGGGCAGTGTATAGCGATAGACCAATCAGGAGAAGACGCGGGCACTTTCTCATGTTCTCGGGGCCACTGGTTGGTCGTCTAGTTCTATAAAAGAAGGTTAGATTTTTTTTTTTTTCCTTCAGAAGTGCTTCTCAAGACGTTTGTTCTGTGTTATTATGGCTCGTACCAAGCAGACAGCTCGTAAGTCCACTGGCGGTAAAGCCCCGCGTAAGCAGCTGGCCACCAAGGCAGCCCGCAAGAGCGCCCCGGCCACCGGCGGCGTCAAGAAGCCTCACCGCTACCGGCCTGGCACCGTGGCGCTGCGCGAGATCCGGCGCTACCAGAAGTCCACCGAGCTGCTGATCCGCAAGCTGCCCTTCCAGCGCCTGGTGCGCGAGATCGCCCAGGACTTCAAGACCGACCTGCGCTTCCAGAGTTCGGCCGTCATGGCGCTGCAGGAGGCGTGTGAGGCCTATCTAGTGGGGCTCTTTGAGGACACCAACCTGTGTGCCATCCACGCCAAGCGTGTCACCATCATGCCCAAGGACATCCAGCTCGCCCGCCGCATCCGTGGAGAGAGAGCATAAGCTGAATATTCTGAGACTTAATAGGCTCTTTTCAGAGCCACCTACTGTTTCCACTTAAAAGAGTTGTGCACAAGACACTTTAATATTCTTGCAAAATTTAAAAAAGCCCAGCTGTAGTGAATCAGTTTCCGTATGTAGTGGCTGTAGTAGTTTCTAGTTTAAATGGAATCCCAGATTATCAATTTGGCTGTATTTAATCAGTGATGTTAACTGCTATATCCACAACCAGCGTGATGCTCTTTAGACACACAGCTGTTAATCTTGCATTTTTGTGAGGATTCCTGGTGAGTTATTCTGGTAAACAGTTCTTTGAAGCCGTTCTTTTCACCAGTTCTATTCAATTGCACATGAGCACGCCTGCACAACATGTGATATGTCTCATTAAATCCAAACTTAATTTTCAACTAAATTTTATCTACTAAATCTTAAATGAATAAGCAACCATTTTAAACAATTAATGAAAATATTTTGACATTGCAAAGCAGAAAAACAATCTTAAAAGCTAGTTAACAATCCTTGGGGATCTTTCCAAAGCCTTGAATGAAAGTGCTTAATTTCTATTTTATTACATTATTTCTATTCAATCGAGGGCAAAGCTGCCTCTGAACACTTAACTATGATTTTCCAAATTAAACATGACATGTCTCTGCCACTAGCCAGTTGGTTTCAAAATACTTGGATGGGGGTGGGGAGTGGGGTGGGTATTCCAGAAGTTGAAGATCTCTAATCTGGAATAGTCAATAAAGCACACAGACATTCTTTGGGTATTCTCTCAGCCAGGGTCCATCTGATATTAGCAGTGATATATATCCTTTGTGCCACAGCCTCTGCTGGAGAGCTCCAATGGCGCTGCAATTCCAAAAGAACATGCTTTGAATCCACCAGATGCTCCCTGAGAGAAGGATGGACAGTCTCTTCCCTTGTGATTTACTGCCTCTGAAAACCTGCTGGAGGGTTCACCTGGACGGCAAGCAACTGCTTCTTTTAAACCCATTTGAATTTCTGGTAGTTGTAGCTGGTTTTGGATGATCTTTAGCAGTATTTTGCTTGTATGTGATATTAGTGATATTATTTGGTAATCTTGGGAAGAGGAACAAACGTGGATCTCTTTTAATCAGTCAGTCAACTGTCCTCCAGACCATTTTCCATAGATTGGTGAGTGCATCCAGGGCTACATCTGTTAGTTGAAACATGTCCATTGGTATTCCATTGATTGCTAATGCCTTTTATTTTTTATTAATTTTAATGAAAGTTTACAGAGACTGGATTTCCATTCCTTCATTGTTTCACTTTTCTTCCTGCCCAACCTTCCCCAAGATGCCTTATTTTTTATCAATACCTTCAGTGCTGCTTCAATTTCTTCCTTCATTATCATACACTCTTAGTCATAGTCTACTTCTTTAAATATTTCAATGTCAATTCTTATTACTACAGTGACTCTGTGTATTCCTTCTATCTTCTTTTGATACTTTCCTTTGAAAGTATTTGATTGTGTGCATCATAAACTTTGGCTAAAACAGTAAATAATGGGAATCTCAGAACACTTTATTGTGCTCATGTGAAAACTATATCTAGACCAAGAAGCTGTTGTCTGAACAGAGCCAGAGAACACTGCATAGTTTAAAATTAAGGAATGTTTGTGTCAGCATATATCTTTTCTCCATATCTATTCAACCTGTATGATGAGCAATTCACTGGAGTAACTGATCTCTATGAAAAAGGATATGGTATCAAGATTGGAGTAAGACTCATCAATAATCTGCATTTTGCAGATGACATAACCCTACCTGCTTGCTCAAAATGAGGGAAACTTAGAGTATGTGCTATGGAAAATCAAAGACTTCAGCCTTCAATATTAATTGCATTTCAGCAACCAGGCAACAAAAATCCTCGCCAATAGACCATTAGGCAACATCATGATAGATGGAGAAAAAAATGGAAACTGTCAATGATTTCATCTTAGATCCACAACCAGCATCTTGGTATCAGCAGTCAGGAGATGTACTGTAGTGGGAAAGTCTGCTGTCAAGGACCTCTCCAAATTACTGAGGAGAAATTACGTCAGTTTGAAGACAATGTTGCGCCTGATTCAGGCTATGATCTTTTCAATCATTTGTTATGCATCTGAAAGCTGAACAATGACTAAAGATGACAGAAGAAGTATTGATGCCTTTGAGTTATGATTTGAAGAAAAGTACTTAATATTACATGGACTGCCAAAGAGCAAGTAGATAATCTTTGAGGAAGTGCTACCAGAATGCTCTATAGGCAAAGATGATAAAACTTCATCTAACATATTTTGGGCATGTTGCTAGGAGAGGCTATTCCTTTGAAAAAGACATCCTACTTCGAAAGGTGGAAGGTTGGCAAAAGAGAAGACTATCAACAAGATGAGTTGACACAGTGACTGCAGCAATTAAGGCTCAAGTGTGTCAGAAATTATAAGGATGGCACAGGGTAAGACAGAGTTCAAATCTGTTGTCCACTCTGAGTCATACTCGACTCCACAGCACCTAACAACAACAACCTGGAATAAAGGTGCTCTTGCGGAACAATGATGTCAGTTTGAAGATTAAGGTGTACCTGATTCAGGACATGGTATTTTCAGTCACTTCCTATGCTTCTGGACAATAAACGAAGATGACAGGAGAATTTATTTTTTTTAAATTATGGTGTTGGAGAAGAGTGATAAATATCCCATAGACTACCAAGAGAACAGATATCTCTGTGTAGCCAGAGTGCTTCTTAGAGGCAAAGAGGATAAACCTTCATATTACATATTTTGGGCATGTTGCTAGAAGTTATTCCTTGGAGAGGGACATCATACCTGGAAAGGTGGATGGACAGAGGAGAGGAAGACTCTCAGGCAGATGGAATAACACAATGACTGCAACAATGGGCTTGAGTGTATCAGATTGTGAGAATGGAACAGGATAGGTTCATATCTGTTGTTTGTAGTGTTACTACAAATTATATTCAACTTGTTGACATCTAACAACAGTGTTCATCATTGGCAACATTATGATGGATGGAGAAATGATAAAAATTGTCAGTCATTCCATCTTCCTTGAATTCACAATCAACAACTTTGTAACTCTCCACACTCCAGTTTTGGAGATTTGAACCTGACTCCCTTTCAAGTAGCTGAGGGCAACAGAGGCCATCAACTGTCCCTTCTGAATGGTGCTCACCCGTCTCTCAGGGCCAACTGACTCTTGTTCAACTGCTGTTCACATGGAACCCTTCTCCACAACTTTGATACCAGCAGTCAGGAAATCAAAATATGTATTGCATTGGGAATGTGCAATAAGAAACCTTGCCAAAGTGCTAGAGTAATGATGTCATTTTAAAGACCAAGGTACACTGGGATATCTTTTAAGGACTAAGGCTGTCTCCTTGAGTTCTGGTAGTCTAATAGCAAAAAGCTGTGCTGCAATCCTGAAGGCCGAAATCCTTCTCTCTGGGAGAAAAATGTGCAGTCTCCTCCCTGCTATTAACTACCTCTGAAAACCCATTGGAGTATCACCTGTGGGTTAGTTTTGACTCAATGATACACAACAACAACAACAACAATGCCTGTCTTAAAAAAAAAATTCAAACAAACAAAAACAATGGCTGTCTTTAAAAGATATCGTTTTTAAAAGATTATGACCAAAGTCTCTGTAAATTTTCATTTAAATTAATAATATTAATTAAATAAAGGGGGGGAAGATTATGGCTGATTTAAACCATGGTCTCTTCAATCACTTGATATGCATTTGAAAGATGAACAATGAATAAGGATGACAGAGGGAGTATGTATGGATGCCTTTGGGTTGTGGTGCTGGAGATGGGTACTAAATATCCAATGGACAACCATGAGAACAAACAAATACATTTTATAAAGAGTTCAGCCAGAGTGCTTCTTAGAGAGAAGGATGGCGAAGCTTCATCTCACACACTTTGGACATGTTGTTAGGAAGGGCTAGTCCTTGGAGAACAGCATGCTTGAAAGAGTGGAAAGTCAGTGAAAGAGAGAAAGACTCTCAACCAGATGGATTGACACAATGACTGTAACAATGGGCTCCAGTGTGGCAGAGATGATGGGGATGAAACTGGAGAGGTCAGGGTTCAAATCTGTTGTTCATAGGGTTACTATGAGTGTGGTCTACTCAGTGGCACCTAACAACAAAGTCACCATCAGGGAGCTCTTACCTAGTAGGTAAGAAGTTGCTCTACCAACCCAAAGGCCGTTAATCTCCTATGTAATTTACAACCTCTGACAATCTGCTGGAGAGTAAAATATGATTTGATTCTGACTTAATGTCAATGAGATAAGTCTTTTTAGGTCTATCATGCTGGGAAAGATATGGTCAGTGAATGCTTTGGTGGCCTTAGTGGTATGAACTGTGCTGCAATCCCAAAGGTACGTAGTTCGAATCCGCCAGTTACTTGTGGGAGAAAGATGAGTAATCTCCGCTTCTGCAGTATACTGCCTCTGAAAACCTATTGGAAGGCCAGTTAATGGGTCAGTTCTGACTTGACTGTAAACAACAACATCATACTGGGAAAGTTAGGATCATTGAAAGAGAAGATGACCTATAAGGAGATAGAATGATATACAGTGACTGTAGTAATGGTCTCAATCATGGCAAAGATCACGAGGACAGCAGGATAGGACAAGCAAGGTTCAGATCTGTTGTTCATAAAATCACTAGGAGTTGTAGTCAACCAGACAATACCTAACAAAAGTGGAAGTTGTAAGTCTCTGTGTGTGGAAATTGTCCATCTTACTCCTTGCCTAGTTGTTCCTAGGGAGTTTTGGTGTGGCAAAAAAATTGTGCTGCTAACCCAAAGGTCATGACTCTCAATAATCCACTAACAGTTCCAGCAGAGAAAGAGGGATAATCTCCTGTATATTTACCCTGGAAACCCAGAATGAGTGGATGAGTAAGCAGATGGCAGGTTGAGACTGCTAGCCTTGCAATTAATAGTCTAACATGTCATGTATTATACAACCAAGAGTTTCTTACTAATCAGTATTATTAGTCAAATCTGGATTTTTGGATCTAAAGATTTCTCTCCCTTTAACAATAACCATTTCAGAAAAGAGATAGTAGACTTTCGTGCTGGCTCAAGGTAAATAGGAAGGGTCTATAATGGTCTTGTTCTTTGTCTTGGATGGCTTAATTCCTAGCATGCTGTGCTGCTAAGCAAAGGTTGTGTATTTCTGGCAGTTCAAATCCATTCCAAAAAAGAATGCTGGAGAAAAATAGGAAGACTCTTCTGGGCAAGATCAAGAGCCTCAGAAACTCAATCAAAAGTCTTCAGGACTGAGAATCCACTGAAGTGAATTTAGCTTTTTGAGCTTAGATTCAGTCCCTTGTGCAAAGTAGAGCCCAGTATAGTTTTTCAGCTGTAATCTAAAAAGAAGTCCTGGTAGAGCAATCAGCTTTTGCAATAAAAGTGGAGAAACCAATGGGAATGTTCTATTCATTTTTATCTAGTATGAGGTGGTAAAGACTGGGGTGGGGGTGGGACAACAACAACTCATCCTTTGTAGTGGCTTGTGGAATAGAGCCACCAGAGAGGTGAGGCTTATGTATTTGAACTGCCAACGAGCTGGATTGTCAGTGGAATTCCCGACAAACTATGCCACCCAGATTCCCTTAGATTAACACAAAGGCAAGCCATTTGCCTGGTGCTCTATGCTGTATGAAAACTTGTTGAGTGATGGGGTCTGGTGTGAAGTGAAGTAGGTACACTGAGTAGATGAGACACTTAGTTCTAGTGATGCTCTTTGGGCTTCAAAAAAGGTCATAATAATTGTTTCCCAAGAATAATCTGAAATCTACATTTGAGCAAGTGAACTTATTTAATACACAGCTAGATTGTCCAAACACTAGATATGCATGACTACTTAAGCACTTGAAATGTGACTATCTCAAATTAAGAGCTGGTTTAAGAATATACACTAAATCTTTAAGATTTATTTTAAACTTAGTCTCAATAATACTTTTTATTCGTGTCATAATGTGTTAAATGTTATGCTGAAAACCAAAAAGTCAGAGGTTTAAACCAAACAGCCCATCTGAGGGAGAAAGTAGGGCAGTCTCAGAAACTAGATGGAGGATCTATGAGTGAAAATCAGCTTAATGGCAGTGGGCAGTATTCCTATATTGATATCATGTTAAGACAATGTGTTTAAGCAATGTTCAGTTATTTTTAAAGTTTATTTTTGCTCCTTTTTAAGTTTATTAAGTGTGGCTAGTAGAAAATGTAAAATTGTGAGTCTCTTTGGAGACTAAGGTCTGCCTGATACAGGCCACGGTTTTTGCAACCACTTGTTATGCATCAGAGAGTTGGACAATGACTAGGGAGGATAGAAGGAGAATTGACGCCTTTGAGCTGTGGTGCTGGAGAAGAGTATTGAATGTACCATGGACTGCCAAGAAAACAAACAGATTCATCCTAGAGAGGGTTAAACCAGGCTACTCCTTGGAGGCAAGGATTCTGGGGCTTCGTCTGACATACTTTGGACATGTTGTAAGGAGAAACAGGTCCTTGGAGAGGGACGTCATGCTTGGTAGGGTAGAGGGATAGCACAGGAGGGGAAGACCCTCTATGAGGTGGATTGATTCAGTGACTGAGGTAATCGCGATCGGTGTATTAGGGGCAATGCGATTGGCACAGGACAGAGCAAGGTTTAGGGCTGTTGTACATAGGGTCGCTATGAGTCGCAAACGACTCGACGGCACATAACAAAAACAACAACACAACAATGTGACTCCTTTATCTTTGTGAGAAATGTAATATAAAAAATAACCATAGTAATTTAAGGATCCAAAACTTACTAACTACATCAATAAGTAATGTTCTTACTATCAGCAAACCTCAGTTTCTTTGCATCTAAAACAGTAGTATTAATGGCACCTTGGAATGGAAACAAATATGGATCTCTCCCAGTTAGTCACCCATGCAGCTATGAGCGCTTCACATGCAAGCAGAATATTGGTGGAGATCATTCAAAATGGCTTGGCCATAACATTAACAAAGGACTGTCAGAGGTTCAAGCCAGGTTTAGAAGAGGCTGTGCCACCAGGGATATTATTGCTATTGTCAGATGTAACCTGGCAAAAAAATGTCTATTTGTGCTTCATTGACTATGCAAAGGCATTTGGCAGTGTAGGTCATAACAAATTATGGCTAACAATGAAAAGAATGGATACCCCAAGAACACTTAGTTATGCTTATATGAGAGATCAAGAAGCTATTGTCCAAACAAAGAAAGGCAACATTGTATGGTTCAAAACCAAGAAAAATGTGCATTAGGGTTGTATTCTTTCTTCATATGTATCCAATCTGAATTCTGAACAAATCATTCTAGAAGCTGGACTCTGCAAAGAACATTGTGGCATCAAGACTGGAAGAAGATTCATCAACAACCTGGATTATGAGATGACACAACCTTGCTTGCTGAAGTAAGGACTTTAAATACTTGCTGAAGGAGGTGAAAGACTATAGCCTTCACTGTGGATTGCATCTCAACATCAAGAAAGCAAATATCCTCACCACTAGACTTATGTCGTTGTGGTTGTTGTTGTTGTTGCTGCTTCTGTTGTTATGTGCTGTCAAGATGATTGCAACTCATAATGACCCTACGAGGCCTAAGGTGTGTCTGATTCAGGCCATAGTCTTTCTGATCACGTGCTAAGCATCTGAGAGCTCAACAATGAATAAGGACAAAGAGGGTGCAGCCGGAGTGCTGTTTGAAGGCAAGAATGATGAGGCTTCATCTCACATAATTTGGGCATGTTAGGAGGGGCTGTTCCTTGGAGGAGGACATGATGCTTCGAAGGCTGGAGAGTGAGTGAAGGAAAGGAAGACCCTCAACCAGGTAGATTGAAGTGGTGACTGCCACAAGACTCTTGTGTGTCAGAAAGTGTGAAGATGGCACAAGATAGAACAGGGTTCAGATCATTTGTTCGTAGGGTCGCTATGAGTTGTACTTGACTTGATGGCACCTAACAACAACATAGTAACCCTTTGTACAAGAGATTTGAAACTTGCCCTATCCTGAGCCAGTCTCACTGTATCTGACAGTTACTACTCCCATTATATGACTTACTGTGACAATCTTTCTCATCCTGGATCTTTCTCTCTTGTGCTGTCCTTCCACCCTTCCAAGCATGATGACCTTCAAGGACTAGTACCTCCTGGCAACATGCCTGAAGTAGACAACTTAATAATAGAGAAAGGATTGAAATTGTCAACAATTTCACCTTGTTTGGATCTATAATCAACACTCTTGGTACCAGCATTGAGGAGATTAGGAGGCATATATTGGAGGTATTGGGAAAGTCTGCTGTCAAGGATCTCTCCAAATTACTGAGAACACCATTACCAATGTCAGATGGATCTTGCCTAAAAGCATAAATGTCTATCCGTGTTTCATTGATTATGCAAAGGTATATGAGGGTGTGGATCACAACAAAATATGGCTAACCTTGAGAAGAATGGTAACCCCAAAACATCTGAACGTGTTCATGTGAAACCTATCCTTGGACTAGGAAGCAGTCCTCAGAACAGAGCAAGGAAACACTGCATAGTTCAAAATCAGGAAAGGAGTGTCTCAGGAATGTGTGCTGTCTCTATGCCTTTTCGATCTATCTGAAGGACAGATCATTGGAGAAGCTGGACTTTATGAGGAGGAATGTGGCATCAGGATTGGAAGAAGATTCATCAACAGCTTGTGTTATGAATATGACACAACCTTACTTGCTGAAACTGAGGCAGGCCTGAAACATTTGCTGCAGAGGGTCAAGGGCTGTAGTTTGTAATGTTGATTGAAGATAAACATCAAGAAAATGAAGATTCTCACCACTGAGCCAAGTGTCAGCATCATGATAGATGGAGAAGAGATTGAGATTGCTAACAATTTCAGCTTGCTCAGTTCCACAATCAACACTCTTTGGATCAGCAGTCAAGAAATCAAAAGATGAATTGCATTAGGAAAATCTGCTGTCAAGGATCTCTCTAGAGTACTGAAGAGCAAGGATGTCAGTTTAGAGACTAAGGTGCACCTGATCCAGGCCAAGGTCTTCACAATTATTTGCTATGCATCAGAGAGGTGGACAGTGACTAAGGATGACAAAATAAGAATTGATCCCTTTGAGTTGTGGTGCTGGAGAAGAGTATTGAATTTACTATAGACTGCTAAGAGAATGAATAGGTTTGTCCTGGAGAAGATGAAACCAAGCTGCTTCTTGGAGGCAAGGATTTTAAGACTCCATCTCACATACTTGGGCATGCAGCCAGGAGAGACCAGTCTTTGGAGAAGGCTATCGTGCTTGGAAAGGTCAAGGGACAGCACAGGAGAGGAAGACCCCAGATGAGATGAATTGACACAGCAACTGTGGTAATGAGGATAGATGTATCAGAGACATTGAGATTGGCTGAGGATAGAGCAGGGTTCAGATTTATTTGGCATAGGGTAGCTGTGAGTCATAATCTACTTGACTGCACATAACAACAATGATGTCAGGCTAAAGTTACTGATGTAGGCATGGTCTTTTCAAACTTGCGATACATCTGAGAGCTGGACAAGGAATAAGTATGACAGAAGAATTAATGACTTTGAGTGGTGGTGTTGGAGAAGAGTACTGAATATCCCATAGATTGCCAAAACAACAAGTATGTGTTTTGGAGAAAGTGAAGCTACAGTGCTCCTTAGAGTTAAGGATGGCAAAATTTTGTCTTGCTTTGGATAAACTTTGGACATGTTTTTAGGAGAGGCTTAGAAGGGTAGAGGTAAGAAGATAAGAGAAGGAGAAGGAAAGAGAGAAGAGAGGCAAAGGAGAGAAGACTCTCAATCAGATAGGTTGTCACAGTGGCGGCAGAAATCAGTTCAAGCAGATCAGAGATGAGGTAGCACAGGACAACAAAGACTTCAGATCTGTTGTTCATAGGTTCACTATGAGTGGTACTCAACTCAGGGGCACCAAACAAGTGGCACCTTAGGGGTCCTAAGTGGCTTAAATGGCTTAATATTAAAAAGTTGTGCTGCCAACTCAAGGCACACAATTCAAATTCATGAGTTGTTCATGGAAGAAAGCTGGGCAGTTTCTTCCCACGTGATGTACTGCCTCTGAAAACCCAACAGAGTCCTGAGTTGGTTCCCACATGCTGATACGTAATAACAGTGGCACCCCAGGAGCCCTAGTACCACAATTATTAAGTCTATGCTGCTAACCAAATTGGTGGTTCAAATTCACCAGCTATTCCTTGAAAAATGAGACAATTTGCTTCCATAAAGATTCTGCCTAGGAAGGACAAGGGTTCCAGCTCACTTCATCTGGTAATGGGCTTGGGTGTTATTTGTTGTTTTGTTGTTGTTGTTGAATTATTTTGGTTGTTGGGTTGTTTGTTGTTGTTGTGTTTTTTTTTGTTTTACTTCAAATAACATCTATTTGAAAGCATAATAACAAGAAAGTTTATGACAATAAATGTAGAGAATTCAGAAACAGTATTTGGTAATGGCTCAATGCTATTGTGACTGTTTCCTAAATCTCAATTTTCTTTCTGAAATCCTCTAATGAAAAATCCTTTCACAGCTCTGTTTAACTCAGATATAAATTTCAGCCACAAAGACACCTTCTGCATTTCTCTCAGGCAAAGCACAAAAATCTGGAGCTTTGTCTTCTTGTTGTTGTGTACTGTACAGTAAGTGCCAACCCATAGCTGACCCTCCAGCAGATTTTCAGAGACAGTTAATTGCACAGGAGAAGATTGTCCACATAATCTCAAAATTCAAATTCATCGTTGATCAATCAGAACAGACATGTAGGTAATCCTCTCGTGGTTTCTTGGAAGCTATAAATCCAAAAGTATAACTCTTATGATAATTTGTTGTTGTTGTCATGTGTCATCAAGTCACCTGTGATTCATAGCAACCCTATGTACAACAGCCCAAACCTTGCTCTATCTTATGCTTATCTTATTTTCTCTGACACACCTATCCCCATTACCTCAGTAACTGAATCAATTTCTCTCATCGAGTGTCTTCCTCTCCTGCTCTGTCCCTCCACCCTCCCAAGTATGATCCCTCTCCAAGGACTGGTCCATCAGACAAAGCTTCAGAATTCTTTCCTCCAAGGAGAAGCCTCATCTCACTCTCTCTCAGGATGAACCTGTTTGTTCTCTTAGCAGTCCATGATATATTCAATACTCTTCTCCAGCACCATAGCTCAAAAACATCAATTCTCTTCCTATCACCCCTAGTCATTGTCCAGCTTTCTGATGCATAGCAAACAATTGCAAAGACTATGGCCTGATCAGGCACGCCTTAGTCTCCAGACTGACATTGTTGCTCTTCAGTACTTTGGAGAGGTCTCTGATAGCAGACTTTTCCAATGCAATTTTTCTTTTACTTTCCTGGCTGCTGGTATGAAGAATTTCGATTGTGGGGTCAAGCAAACTAAAGCTGTTAATTATCTTAATCTCGTCACCATCTACCATGATGCTGCTAATCAGCCCAGTGTTGAGAATCTTTATTTTTCAGATGTTTAGTGTCAATCCATATTTAAGGCTGCAGTCCTTGACTATGATAATAGGATATTTAAATTGTTAACCATAATTGCACTACACACAATCAGTTTTGGACAATGTATTAAAAGTGTATTTTATTTTCTCTGTTACTCATTCTATTATTATACATTCACAATTAGAACATTTATCTCTCAATGTACAAGCATTTTTGTGGTAAAATTATCCATTAGCTGTTTAGTTTAAGCAACATTATTCACACTTTTTTGTTAAACAGCAGCAACTTGGGGAATTTTTCTTTTAAAGTATATTATTTGCCACTCCTCTATAACACTTTTTGAAAACAATAAAAATTAACATGGTCAAATAAAGTATAGGTCTGACAAACTTGGTAAAATTAAGAACAAGGATCAATCTTACTTTTCTCTAAGCCATAAAGTTTTTGGTTTAACTTAATGGCAGGTCACAATAGAAGAACAATTGTTGGTGAATGGAAAAGGAAATGAAAGACCATAGGTAAAAGTAAGGGAAATATTCTTGAAGATTGTATAACTAAGGAAAGGTAAACCTGGAAATTTTGTACTAATATTTGTTGTTATTGTTAGGTACCGTGGACTATGACTCATAACATTCCTATGAACAGAAGATCTGAATTTTGCCCTATCCAGTGCAAACCTTACAATCTCTGATATGCTTGAGTCTATTGTTAGTTACTCTGTCAATTCCTCTTGTTGTGGGTCTTCCTCTCTTTCTCTGATCCTCCACTATTCCCCGCAAGATTGCTTTTTCCAAGTACTGGTCCCTCCTGACAGCATGGCCAAAGAATATAAGACCAAGTTTCTGAGCATCCTGGTTGCATTTCCTCCAAGGGATTCAATACTCTTCTCCAACAATGCAATTCAAATGCATCATTTCTTCTGTTTTCCTTATTCATTGTTCAACTTTAAGATGTATAGGTTGATGCTAAGGGCCATTGAGTCAAATATGACTTCTCATAATCTTTTGAACAATAGATCCAAATCCTATCCTGTCCATTCTCATCATCTCTGCCATACTTGAACCCATTGGTACACTCATGGTATCAATCCATTTCATTAAAAGTCTTCCTTTCCTGAGCTGACTTTCCAGGTTCCCAAGCATGAAGTCTCCTTTTTAAGGAATAGCCCTTCCTAACAACATGTCCAAAGGATGCAAAATGAAGATTCACCATCCTTGCCTCCAAGGAGCACTCTGACTGCACTTTCTCCAAGACATATTTGTTCACACTTTTAACAGCTCACGGGATATTCAGTACACTTTTTCAACACCACAACTCAAAGGCATCCATTTTTCTTCAGCCATCCTTATTCATTGTCCAGCTTTCAGATGCATAATCAGTGATTGAAAAGGCCATAGCACCTTAGTTTTAAACTAACATTATTACTCTTTAGTAATATAGAGAGGTCCTTGACAACAAACTTTCCTAACAATACATTTTTTTTTTAGATTTCTTGACTGCTGCTTACACAGATGTTGATTATGGATCCAAGTAAGCTGAAATAACTGACAATTTCAATGTCTTCTCCATCTATTCCATGTTGAAGATTTTTGTTTACTTGATGTTGAAATGAGATAATATTGAAGGCTTTCATCTTTGATCTTCTGTAGGAAGCATTTTAAGTCCTTCTCATTTTCAGCAAGCAAGGCTCTATCTTCTGCATAATGCAGGTTGTTGATGAATCTTCTTCCATCTTGAAGCCACATTTCTCTTCATAAAGCCCAGCATTTGCTCAGCATACAGATTAGATAGGTATAGAGAAAGGATATAACCCTGACACAATCTTCCTTTATTTGAACCATGCAATGTTTCCTGCTTTGTTTTGACAGCAGCTTCTTGATCTGTGTGTAGGTTTCATATGAGCATAATTGAGTACTTTGTGATCCCCATTCTTCTCAACGTGAACAGTAATTTGTTATGGTCCACACAATCATATACTTTGAGTAGTCAATAAAACACAAACAGACATCCTTCTGATATTCTCTGCTTCTTGTCAACATCAGCAATGATATCCCTGGTGCCACAGCTTATTATGAACCCAGCTTGAACCTCTGGCAGTTCCTTGTCCATATACTGTCCTTGCTATTTTGGGATGATCTTCACAATATTTTTCTTACATGTGATATTAATTATATTGTTCAATAATTTTCACATTTTATTGGATCACCTTTCTTGAGAATGGGAACAAATAGAGATCTCTTCCAGTCAGTTGGCCAGGTTGCTTTCCTGTCCAACTAAATTTGTCAAGGCTAAGTTTCCTGACACAGACTGGTGA
>NW_006399820.1:236775-301737 GCF_000299155.1 Elephantulus edwardii | reverse complement strand
ATAATAATAATAATAATAATGTTTAACTGTCTGCAAATAATCTCTCCCTCCATCCTTACTACATAAGGATGGACATAGATATCTAAGTATATATGAGTGTGTATGTGTATCTATGTATTTGTTTTGAAGAATACATTTAACAGAAAAGTCAAAGATATCTACATCTAAAGAAATTATGTTTCAAGGAAACATTCAACGTTAGAATTGATTGAAAGTATGTCAACTCACTAGACTAAGATGCCAAAGAGCATTCATAAGAGGCTTAAAGGAACTTAGAGAAATTATTATTTGGGTTGATTTTACTCCTGCTTAATCTTTAGGAATGATGTTAAGATAAAGTAAATGGATGGGTTAGGAAGTATCTAAAGAAGAAAAGAGACATAAGTGTAAGGTGTAAATATACTTATCATTTAGGAATGTTTCAATTAGATTATCTGGACTATATGAAGAAGAATGTAGCATCAGGATTGGTGAAAGACTCATCAACAATCTGCATCCTGCAAATAACACAAGCTTTCTTGCAGAAAATAAAGAAGACTTGACAGTGCAGAAAGTTAAAGACCACAACATCAGTATGGGTTACCTCTTCATGAAATGTAACATCAAGAAAACAAACGTTTTCACCACTGAGATAATAGGCAATCTTGTTAAAAATGAAAAGATCAAAGTTGTCAATAATTTAGTTTTGCTTAGATCCACAATCAGCATCCATTAAAGTTGTGTTGTTGTTGTTGTTATGTGCCCGTCAAGTCGCTTGCGACTCATAGCAGCCCTATTTACAACAGCCCTAAACTCTGCTCTGTTCTGTGCTAATCTCACTGTCTCTGACACACCAATCCCGATCACTCCAGTCACCGAATCAATCCACCTCCTAGAGGGCCTTACCCCCCTGCGCCTGCCCTCCACCCTCACAAGCATGATGTCCTTCTCCAAGGACTGGTCTCTCCTTACAACATGACCAAAGTATGTCAGAAGAAGCCCCAGAATCCTTACCTCCAAAGAGCAGCCCCGTTTAACCCTCTCAAGGATGAATCTGTTTGTTTTCTTAGCAGTCCATGGTACCCTCAATACCCTTCTCCAACATCAAAGCTCAAAGGCATCAATTCTCCTTCTATCCTCCCTAGTCATTGTCCAACTCTCTGATCCATTAAAGTAGCAGTCAAGAAATCAAGAGATGTTTGATACTGAGGAAATCAGCTGTATATTTGAGATTTAAAAAAATGTCTGTTGGTTTCGGGTTTTTTTTTTAGTTGCACACCAATACAGTGACCACAAGAAGCCCAGGTGGCATACCAGCATTTAAAATGTTTGGTGATTCAAATCCACCACCAGATCCTTGGGATAAAGATGGGGCAGTCTCATTAGAAACCAGTGGACTCAAGGGCAGTAAATGTGACAACCACAAGCCACTCAGGATTAATTTATCATTTGAAATGGGCTAATGAAACTTAAGATGTAAAATATACATCACATTCTGAAGACACAGTATGAGAGGGAGAAAAGTTAAATATGTCAGATAATCTTGACTCTGAGTTTATGTCTGAAATTATATGGCATATGTTTTTGTTGCTGTGTACCATTGAGTCCTATAACCAACTCATGGAGACCCTCTGGTGGTCGCATGGGGGGAGATTACCCATCCTTCTCCCATGGAGCAGCTGGTGGATTTGAACCGCATGCCTTTATAGTTCAGCTTCTTATCACTAGACCACCAGAGCTCCCTCTATGACATATTCTAAATTAACTAAATATATAACACTAGTACAATTAATATTATCTTCATAGTTTTCTTTTTTTCCTTTCTTAAGTAACTTCTAATTGGTTTTAAATTACCTGACTTCCATTTGTGCTCACTATATAATGCTATGGACAGTGTTTTCCTATGTTGTTGTTAAGTGCCATCGAGTCGTAGGTGACTCATAGCGACCCTATGAATGAAAGTCCTCAACACTTGGCTACGTGACTTTCATCCTTTCTCCAGGTGCATAGGGTTTCCAGAGGCAAGCTATTTATGGAAATGGATGCCACTACTACTTCCAAGAATTTTCCCATAGATTACTAATTTACTTTTAACTGAAAGTTCTAAAGTTTACTTTATAGTATGTTGCACATCAAAGAACCTAAAATTATCCTATGTTCAGTTCCAATAACAATGCCATTGTTGTTGTTATGTAACATCAAGCTAGAAACAACCCATAGCTAATCCTCCAATGCATTTTCAGAAGTAATTAATTACATGTGAGGAAATGATCCATCTTTCTTTCAAGGAACAGTTGGTGGATTCAAACTGTCTACCTTCAGATTGGCAGCACAGTTCTTTATCACTATGCCACCAGAACTCCCTTCCAATAACAATAAAGAGATAAAATATATAAGAAAGATAAAGATGTGGAAATAATATAAACTCTCAAATACAGAATACTAAATTAGAACAAAAAAGAAATACATAAAATATTCTTGAATATGAGAATTATTGTCATCATCTTAATAGTTATTTCATGCTAAATTAGTTTATAATTTAACATAATCCCAACAACTACCAATAGCTTGTTGAGAGTTTTATGTATAAAAGGGTTAGGAAGTAGAAGCTTCATAAAATACAGATGGGACAAAATAAGTAATAAAACAAACATACAAGAAAATGATGAAAAACAGCAATGAGAGGTTGAATTAGTCCTACCAACTATTTAAAGTGTTAGGACACCTCAGCTATTAATCATTCCATCATTGACTATTCACTATTCATCATGGTCAAGTCAAAAGCTACTCTGAGCTGACTCTTCAGTAGGTTTTCTGAAGCAGTATATTGCACAGGAGAATGGCCATCTTTCTCTGGTGGAGCAGATAGTAGATTCAAATCATCAGAGAGGTACCACCTCTGAGTTAACAGTGCAACTTCATAAGGACATTGAAAGCTGGGAGATCATTCTATCATTGAGTAGCAATAAGTCAGGTTTGTGTTGTTTTTTTGTGTGGTTTTTTTCCTTAATGTTGGAGAAAGCATTTAAAGCAGAGCAATCTCAGTTTAGGAGCCACTAGAAAGAGATCAAAGAACAGAATCCACAGATGAGAATTAGTGTACCATCCAGAGGAATGAGGTAATTCTGATAGCCTAAAAGTTAAGGAGTTGCACTCAAAGGTAACTGGTTCAAATAAAATTTTTTTAAAAAATAAGAGCCGTTTGCTCACAACCTACAGCCTCTGAAAACCTGCTTGAGTGTCAGCTGTGAGGGAGTTCAGAGTTTTAAGGCAAGGAAAGAGAGAGCGTCCATGGAATGTAGTCTTAGCTGCTCATCTCAGAGCAAAGGAATTTGTCAATAATGGGGGGGGGCGGGAACATAGGAGGTTGAATAATAAATTACACTTAATATCAAAGTACGGAAGGCTGTTATTTTTAATGTAAAATAAGTATCACAAAATCCCTACAAGAAAATATAAGATAATGTGTGTGTGTCTTTCTTATTTAAGATTTTTTAAAGGGTTGTTGTTAGTGATGTTAAGTACAGTCAAGTCCACTGCAACTAATAGGTGACCCTATGAACAACAGATCTGAATCTTACTCTAACCTGAACCATGCTTATTATGTCTGTCATGCTCAAACTCAATATCATTAATACTACATGCAAGTAAAATCTTGCTGAAAATGATTTAAAAATGGCTGGAACCATGTATCAACAGAGAACTGCCAGAAATTCAAGTTGGATTCAGAAGAGGCAGTGGAATGAAGGATATCTCTGATAACTGATGGATCAGATCTTGGCCGAAAGCAGAGAATACCAGAAAGATATTTATGTGTATTTTATTGATTAGTAAAAGTATTTTATTGTATGGATCATAACAAATTATGGCTAGTATGAAAATTCCAGAACACTTAATTGTTCTCATGTGAAAACTACATAGACCGAGAAGCAATTTTACAACCCGAAGTGAATACTGCATGATTTAAAATTAAGAAAAGTGTGCTTCAAGGTTGTATCTTTTCTCCATACCTATTGAATCTGTATGCTGAGCAAATAATTCAAGAAGTTGGGCTATATGAAGAAGAGGGCATCAGGACTGAAGGAAGACTCATTAACAAGCTGTGTATTATGCAGAGGACACAACCTTGCTTGCAGAAAGTGAAGTACTTTGAAGTACTTGATGCAGAAGATACAAGCATTCAATATGGGTTACACTTCAACATCAAGAAAATAAAAATTGTCAGTTCTGGATCAATAGCCAACATCATGATAGATGTAGGACAGATTGGAGTTGTCAATGATTTAATTTTATTTAGATCTACAAGCAGCAGCCAAGAAATCAAGATTTCTTGTTGCATTGAGAAAAATCTTCTGTCAAGGACCTCTCTAAAATGCAAAAGAGCAAGGATGTCAGTTTAAAGAGTAAGATGAGCCTGACCCAAACTATGCTATTTTCAGTTGTTTCTTATTCATTTGAAAGTTGGTCAATGAACAAGGATATGCCTTTGCACTGTGGTGTTGACAAAGTATTGACCATCCCATAGACTGAATGTCAAAAGGACAAACAAGTTTGTCTTAAAGGACGCATAACCAGAATGCTCCTTCAAGACAAAGCAAGTAAAACTTTATCTCACTTTGGGCATATTTTCAGGATAAATCAGTCCTTAACAAGAGGCATTATGCTGGGAATCACAGAAGGTAGGTGAAAGAGAGGAAAGTCCTCATGAGATAAAAAGAAAATGCTTAAATTCCTTTGCAGTAGGGCAGGGCAAAACTGGAGTCAGGACAAGATTTACAGGGTTACTCTACTCTAGACTCTTCCTTAGGTAAGGAGTAAAGAACTAAACTCGAAGTCTCTTGAGCTCTGGTCCTGAGCTTGGGCTACAAGAAAATGTGTGCCCGTTGGAACAAAAAGCAGAGCTGCACTTTTTGAAACCAGAAATGTCGTTGATAGAAAAAATACCAATGTACTTCTTGTAGAAATTATATTCCTATTTGCAGGTAGGCCAACACTTTCGAGTGGAAACATGCAGAGTATAAAAAAGCCTTTGAAGTAACCTCAGTTTTCAGATGTTAAAACCGTTAAAATGTGCATCGTGACTGCCAGACAGGACAAAATGGCCGCTTAGAAGTTCTGGTTTTGATACCCGCAAATCCACACTAGTGCCAAAATCTACGTGCTACGAAAAAGAAAAGTCTCACCGTCGGGAAAGGGACCTTGTCCTTGCTGCTTAAAGATTCCTTTTATGTCACTACAAAAAACTAGAATGAAGGACAAAGGCTTCCCCACCCACTTGTCTCTCAGGCAAGACGTTGCCAAGCACTCCAAGAGACATCAACTTGACTTTGGAGAACATTTAAAGCGCCAGGACGCCCACACATCTCAGCCACAAACGCAAAAGAAAGTAAACGTTCAAGTAAAGGGGGGGAAACAGAAAAGACTAGGCAAGAAGCCGATCACTGTCCAATTAAATACAGGAGGGAAATCATGGGCTGGAAATGCGGGCCAACCCGCGCGCAGGGCGGGACTTTTGAATGGTATTTCAACCCAATCCGGACATAATTCCTAAAAACTAGATCAACTCAACTTGTTTTGCTCTTCACCGGAGTGGGGCGTAGCTGGCGGATATCCTGAGTACACCAGGAGCTGAGCCTAGGAACCTCTCCGACCAGGAAGCGAACTAAGAATGCGCAAGCGTGGAGTCCCGAGCGAGGCAACCACCGTACCCTCTTTTCCACCCCCTAAGAATAAAATGTTAAGGGTAGAATTGTAAATGCTAAAGCTCTTTTTCTGAAGTATGTGGTGGCTCTGAAAAGAGCCTTTTGGGTTTTTAAAGCAGGTGTTCGGAACAACCTACTTCTTTTTGGGTGCTGCCTTCTTAGGTTTTGCAACCTTGGGCTTAGCTGCTTTAGGCTTCACAGCCTTGGCTGCGCTTTTGGCTTTCTTCGGCTTGGCGGCCTTAGCCTTCTTGGGACTCTTAGCCACTTTTTTGGCCACAGCAGCAGCCGCTGGCTTTTTCGCCTTTTTCGGGGTCTTCTTGGCAGTTTTCTTTGGGGTGGCCGTTCCCGCTGCCTTTTTAACCTTCTTCGCACCAGACTTCTTAGCCTTGGCTGCGCCGGCTTTCTTGGCTTTGGGCTTGGCCTCACCGGAACCTGCCTTCTTGTTGAGCTTGAAGGAACCAGAAGCACCGGTACCCTTGGTCTGGACCAGAGTGCCCTTGCTCACCAGGCTCTTCAGGCCCAACTTGATGCGGCTGTTGTTCTTTTCCACATCATAGCCAGCAGCTGCCAACGCTTTCTTAAGCGCAGCCAAGGATACACCACTGCGCTCCTTAGAGGCGGCCACTGCCTTGGTGATAAGCTCGGACACCGGAGGCCCGGACGCCTTGCGACGCGCTCCAGCCGGCTTTTTGGGAGCCTTCTTCTTCACAGGGGTCTTTTCCGCTGGGGGCGCAGCCGCGGGGGCAGCAGGAGCAGTCTCCGACATGACGAGGATTTCGTACTAGAGTACAAGTAGCAGAGAAGCGATGGAAAGGATCTGGGCCCGGGCCGCCGTATATATAGAGCGCAGGCGCGCGCTGATTGGTGCTCCGGTCGCCCGCCTGGCTGGCAAGCTCTGAGCCGCTGCGATGCGCCCAAGTTGTGTTTGTTACACCTCAAAAAAAGGGGAAAATCTCAAAATCCCTTGCACCAAATCACCCGGGTTTGGTCGAGAATGGATCCTAGAAGTCTCAGGCTTCATGCTGTTCAGTTCTTTTCTTCCCAGCTACAAATACAACGCGTCCAGGAGTCCTCAATTCCCCCAACTCTTTGAGAAGTCCAGGGTGATGAGAGACCACTTTCTGTTTTTCTTCTAAATTACCTGTTCACTCCTTTGCCCCCGAAAGTTCTTTTTCCCAGGGATGTTTGGGCACATGCTTCCCTTCTCATCGGCACAAAAAGGGAATGCTTCCCACCTAAAGTTTCTCAATAATTTTGTTTCTTCGCAAGGGAAGTAACACAGCACCTCTGTGAATTCTGAGTACAGACCCACAGGAGCTGTGGACTGGAACAGGGATTCCGGGACCAGTCCAAAGCTATTAGGGTGAGATGAGAGGGGCTATAACACCCTTGAGGGGGTGGTCATGGATGGTAAGGGGTTAGGGATTTAAATCTTTGATGGGAAGACATTTAAACTCTATCAAATCCGGCTTTTCACACATGGGGGCGGGGCAGCCTTTTCAGTTCTCCAAAGGCGAAAAATTGGGCTGTTTATAAAAAAGCTCTTAGGGTCCTCCCTAGGGGTCTCTGGCCCACAAGAATAGGGGTAATAAGAGAGACTACCCCCTTCCAAGACTTCAAAGAATCCTCAATGGACTAGGCACTAGACATTGAGACATGTTATCAAAATAAGAAGTCGTGTTGGTTCTGTGTTTTTTTATTTGTTCGGTGTTTTGTTGGTTGTTGGTTGTTGTTTGTTTTTTGGTTTTTTTTTTAAATTTCCTATTGTATCCTGAAATACAGAAATTCATTTCAGTCCATCAAAATTCTCGATTCCTTACAGTGAGAAGATTTTACACGTCATAAAAGAACGTTCTTTACCTGGGAACTTGAATCTATAGTTAGTAATAAAATTACTAACTTTCAGAAAGCATATGTTTGAGTTAGAAGAGGCACCATAGATTTGAACTAGAAAACCATTGATAAGAAGTGTCAAGTAAAAATAGAGTGGAAATACTAGAAGACATGAACAATTACTTACCACTTGTGGATGAGACTAACAGCACTCATTCATATCCTCTTCCAAAATGAACATCTGTGTTCTAGAATGAAGTTTGCTTTGGTACTTTAGAGTTGCTATTTCATTTCTTGCCCTTTTGTCACAAGCAGTTGACAATTTCTTTTAAGAGAAAATATTAAATGAATGTTCTACTTATATACTTAATGTAATTATATACTTATATTTGGAGACCAATGAAATATTCTAATGCATTAGAAATTCCTGTTCATCTATGTGTCTATAGGAGAAAATGTTACTTAAATATACTGGTCTTAATTGTGGTACAGTCAACAGGGACTTTAAAATTATGCCCAGTTATAAATCAAAAATGGGGTATCTTCTTTTAACCTAAGAATCACCCCTGAGGTTTCACTGAATAGCATTTATTCAGCTTTTGTAAACAGTGACTGCCACCAACCATGCCCTCTGGGAATTAACAACCTAATAAGATTAGTGATGGGTGAATTAGCAGCCTTAAAAAACACCTTACACTGGTTATCCATTAGTGTGTTAGACTATTCTGTTAGGAATTGTAAGACGTTATTCACAGCATATAAATAGTTGACATCTCTTTATTATCCTAACATGTTTTGCTCTTTAAAATGAAAATGAGTGCCACTTCCCTCTGATTCTCATATAAGTTTCCTCCTCATGTGAAAGTTGGTTAATAGAAATATCCATCAGCAAAATAGTTACGTAAAGTCTTAATTACAAGGGCATTGACTCTCCCTTTACTATCAGTGTGCCAAAATATAAATCATGCACATCATGATTTACAATCAATCTGTCTATATACAAATTCTAAAATGCAGCCTTAAAGTCATCAGGGGAACTAATCAAAACAAACCAAGGACTTGCCATTTCATTAATTCCATCTTATGGTTTTGGTGGTTTACTTTTCAGCAGTAGATTACCAGGCCTTTCTTCCAAAGAACTTCTGAGTGGGCAGATATCTTTAGCCTTTTGTTTAGCAACCGAGCAAGTCAAGTATTTGCACCATCCAAGGATTCCAACCTTTCTCAAGATCCCTCTATTTGGTGTGGAGGAAACTATCCAAAAGTTACTCAAAACTTAGAACCAAGGCAAAAATACTACTGCATGTCCTTTGAGATTGTATTAGAGTATTGGCTAAAAATTCCGCCAGTCATCTCATGCTTTAGGCCAACACACAACAGTAAATTAGAATGTGAGTCACCTATGTAATTTTCAACCAATAGTCACATCAAAAAAGCTAAAAAGGAAGTTAATGCAGTTTAAATTATTTTAACTCAGTAATTATGCAAAACATTATCACTTCAATGTATAATCACTACTTCTAAAAATTATATGTTTCTCATTTTCTTTAATGCTACATCTTCTAAGTCTAAAATACAATTTCCATTTTTAGATTATTTCAGTTCAAACTAGTCACATTTCAAGTGCTCCTTTGCCACGTGTGACTACGCTCTTGGACAGCACGACTGTAAGGAAGGGTAACTTGGGGTCATTATTCTAATTAAGCTCAGATTACATAAAAATAAATGTTCACTTATCAGACAGTAATAAATTATTATGAATTTTTGCTCACTGGAGGCAAATGAATTCTTTCCATTAGAAGAACTCAAAATTTAACTCTGCCACTGAGTTGCCAACTCAAAGCTGATCATCCCTTAGATTTTTAAGGTTGTAAACTGAAGAACAGATTGCCTATATCTTTTTCTTCCTAAGAGCTACTGGTGGATTCCAATCACTAGAGAAATGCAAGCATTTGAGTTAGCACAGTAATTCAGATATTGGTTCATTTAGCAGTCTTCTTCCAGTGTTCTTTCCCTGATGAAGTACACATTTCTGTCAGCTGCATCCTTCTTGATCTCAATTTACTATCCACTTTTTTCCTTCATTAATAAGGTACATCTTGTTTTGACACAAGCAAGCATAATAGTCACATTATTGACTTTTTTTAACTTTTCTTTTTTTTACATTATTGACTTTTTAAAAATTATACTTTTGACATTTGATTAGCTACACTAGCCAAAGTGCTCATTTGTGAATTGGAATTTTTAGAAGTTAATTTGAAAATTAGAAAATACTAACCCTTTGGTCTTTACCTTAGATACTCTAGGACTGCCATGAGATGAAAAGTGTGATCTTAATGTTGTTGTGGTTCTTGTTATGTGCCGTCGAGTCGCCTGCGACTCATAGCGACCCTATGTACAACAGCCCTAAACTCCGTTCTGTCCTGTGCCAATCGCACTGTCTCTGACACTCCCATCCCAATTATCCCAGTCACTGAATCAATCCACCTCATAGAGGGCCTTCCTCTCCTGCGCCATCACTCCACCCTCCCAAGCATGATGTCCCTCTCGAAGGACCGGTCTCTCCTCACTACATGTCCAAAGTAAGTTAGACGGAGCCTCAGAATCCTTGCCTCCAAGGAGCCACCCGGTCTAACCCTCTCCAGGACAAATCTATTTGTTTTCCTAGCAGTCCATGGTATTCTCAATACTCTTCTCCAGCACCACAGCTCAAAGGCATCAGTTCTCCTTCTATCCTCCTTGGTTATTGTCCAACTCTCTGATGCATAACAGGTGATTGCAAAGACCATGGCCTGTATCAGACGCACCTTAGTCTCCAGAGAGACATCACTGCTCTTCAGCACTTTGGAGAGGTCCCTAACAGCAGATTTTCCCATGGCAATGCGCCTTTTAATTTCCTGGCTGCTGGTGCCAAGACTGTTGACTATGGAGCCAAGCAAACTAAAGTTGTGTACAATCTCAATCTCTTCACCATCCATCCTGATGCTGCCAATTGGTCCAGTGGTGAGAATCTTTGTCTTCTTGACATTGAGCCTCAATCCATATTGTGGGCTGCAGTCCTTGACACTCTGCAGCAGGCGCTTCAGGTCCTCCTCAGTTTCAGCAAGCAGGGTTGTGTCATCCGCATAACGCAGATTGTTGATAAATCGTCCACCAATCTTGGCCCCACATTTCTCCTCATAGAGCCCCGCCTCCCGGATAATCTGTTCTGCATATAGGTTGAAAAGGTATGGAGATAGGATGCATCCCTGATGTACGCCCTTCCCAATTTTGAACCATGCAGTGTTCCCTTGCTCTGTTCTGATGACTGCCTCCTGGTCCAAGTTTAAGTTTCGCATTAGAACGATCAAGTGTTCTGGGATTCCCATTCTTCTCACAGTCAGCCACAGTTTGTTATGATCTACACAGTCAAATGCCTTTGCATAGTCAATGAAACACAGATAGACATTCCTCTGGTATTCCCTGCTTTCAGCCAAGATCCATCTAACATCAGCTACAATATCTCTAGTACCACGACCCCTTCTGAAACCAGCCTGGACTTCTGGTAGTTCTCTGTTGATGTGCTGTTCCAGTCGTTTTTGGATAATTTTCAGTAAAATCTTGCTTGCATGTGAAATCAGTGAAATTGTTCTGTAGTTTCCACATTTGGTTGGGTCGCCTTTCTTTGGGATAGGAACAAATATCGATCTCTTCCAGTCAGTTGGCACCACAGTTAAATCCAAAGTACTAGAACAACTAGCAATAAATTGAGGACAGATTTAAAATACTGCAGTGCATCCTATTGTGTGATTGTATATTTATAAGCATCATGAGTACTACAGTTTTGGTCTTTTTCTTTTGTGTCACCTTCCTCAGGCCCTGGAAACACTGGTGGACAAAGTCAAATATATAGAGCAGAATATCATTGTCAAAAGGCACTAATAAGGCTGGAGATTACAAAAGATGCACACAAAAGAAAGTGAGAGGTGTTTCTCTGGCAGATATAGGGCTAAATCGTCCTCTCTTGTTTACTTGTATCATACTAGAGGAGGATTCTGTACACTTTGGAATTTAGATAATTCCTTGAATGGTGCAAATGGTTAACAAGTGACCACTAACTGAAAGATTGGAGATTCAAGTCTGTAAGGCTTGGAAGTAAGCCTTGGTTATTTATTTCCCCAATACTAGCAACTGGAAACCCTGTGGAGGACTCTGACAAAATGGGGTCAGTAGTTGGAATAAACTCAGTGGCAACTGTTGTTTGTGCTTGTGTTCAACCTAATATGCACAAATCCCTGTTACAGGCGCCCACTGGGAGTCATTAAAACTGCATCTTCCAGCTTATCCAGGGATGAGGTGGTCTCACAATGGGCATGGCTTGCCTGTAAAGAATATGACATCCCATCCACCAGAAGATGGCTAGCTCAGCCTAACCTGAAAAAAAAAAGCAGGCAGAAAGAAAATTTAGGAAATGTGCAGCATAAATAAGACTGGCCTTTTACATTTTATAGTTAGTTCCCTGCAAAACAGCTCTACACATAACCCAGGGCAACTTCTTGTTCCTTTTCAAATTCTGCAGGCAAATTGGACAACAATAGTGCCCTTGGACTTGGGTCAAAGCATTTCACAAGCCCTTGAGTACTAGAGGCTAAAACAGAAATTTCTGTACCTTTAATCCCTGACACGCCCTCACAGTGCTTCTGCAAACCCTTCAGAGGACAGAATAGGTAGCTCAATAAGTGGATGGGGAATATTAGAGAGCATTGTAAAACCTGTTTACCTAACATTGTGGAGATGCCATCAAAACTGTGTAAGTGGCATCTGAAAGGTGGCTTCAAGTAGGAACCAGCACATAACTGATCTTCCAATGGGTTTTCAGAGGCTATAAATCACATGTGAGAAGACCACCCATCTTTGTCCCTCAGAGCAGCTGTTGGATTCAAACTGCAGACCTTTGAGCTACAACGCAACTCCTTATCATTAGGCCACCAGAACTCCCCTGTGGCACTAGAAACTCAGGTATGAGTTAATAGACGTCATGTTCCTCAAGCTTGTTTTCAAATTACTTTGATGCATTTAAGAACATTAATAATCATAAGAGTCCGGAATGAGGGTTGCAGAGTGAGTGGAGTATACTTGGGGTGGGGGCGTGGATGTGCGGGGTGGGGGAGGGGATTGTGTACAAAAGAAGGAGTTTATTTTGCTTTTCAAGGAGAGGAGGGAACTGAGGGTTGGGGTGGGTGGGGAGAAAAGTGCAACAATTAATGAATGGAATTCCAAAATCTCTGTAGATGTTCATTGAAATTAATAATAATAATTTTAAAAAAAATTTAAAAAGAACATTAATGATAGAGAAACTATATATTGTTGCTTTTTAAAAAATCTAAAAGTGAAGAAAATTAAAATACTATGAAAGATGGTACTTTTAACACTTAAACAATTAATGTTCTTAATACTAAGAGTATTAAAATACTCTTAAGAGTTTCAAAGGCCATTTTGAGAGATGGAGGAGGGCAAATCATACAGACACATCTTAAGTGGATCTCTTAAAACATGGTTTAGTTTCTTTTTGACGCTAGATGGCGCTCCGAATCAACAACACATATTTTGGACCCAATTGTCGGGTGCCCTGGAGTCATCTAAGATCATAGGGACCTTATGAACAACAGATCTGTACCTTGTCCTATCCTGTGCCAACTCACCATTCCGGAAATGCTGGAGCCTGTGGTTAACAGTGACTCTGTCAGTCCATCTCGTTGAGGATCATCTTTTTCTCTGATCCACTAGAACCTAGTGGTGTTCCAATTTCCTTTGGCACTCTGTGTAATTATTAACCTCCAGTTAGGCCACTGCTAAGTGAAAGGTCCAAGTCCACTCAGAGGCCCCTGAGGAGAAAGACCTGGTGGTTCACTTTTATAAATTTAGCCACTGAGAATGCTCCGGAGCACAGTTCTACTGTAAAACACATGAGGTCTCCGAGTCTGAATATACTTGCTGGCAACTGGAAGAATGTTGTACATTACATCCCCTAATAATCATAGAGATATGTCCTTAATTAACTATTCTGCCTCATCTTTCTACCAGAGAGCAACTGATGGTCCAAAGGTTGACTTCTGGTTAGTAGTGCAACACATAGCACACTGTGCCTCCAGTCTTTTTCTTGGGGAAGCCCAGGAGTACTTTGTGAACTTTTGTTATGAGACCTCATCTGAGATCCACCTAAATCCAGTAGCAGTGGCAAAGTTTAGCAGGAGAGCAAGCACTAAATGTAATTTTCTCAGTGTATATTCCTAGCAGTGAAATAGCTAGGTCACATAGAATTTTTATGTTCAGCTTTTTGAGGAAACACCACAGTGCCTTCCAGAGTGGTTGTACACAAGAGACAGTATTGAGAAACAGAGACTACAGTAAAATCCAAAGCAGGCAAGTACTGGGCTGACTCTCAGGTACATTCATGTAATACTTTGAAGTCAGTATTATAGGGCTAAACTGTCAAGTGAGCAAGAACCTGATATGGGTTGATTCAGTACCCCCACCCCCCCACTCATTAAATAGGAGAAATAATAAGGACAAAATACAACAGATCCTTAGGGCAATCAACTATAAAACAGAAGCTTAGAAGTCAAAATCCACCAAGTGCTATTCCGGAAATAAAAAAGGCCTGGTGATCTATTTGCACAGAGATTATGGCCAAGAAAACCATTCTCAAGAACAATTCTACTCTATAGAATTGGTTAGTATGAGTTAGAATTGATTTGGGTGACAATCAGTTTGGATTTGGGTTAGCACTTTAGTGCCTATAGTTAGTAGAAAGGAGAAGATGTGGGAAAGAACAAGCAATGGATGGAGTCTTATGTCTGGGGTAGAGATCAAAGAGTAAATGGCCAATATTTCCAAAGATTGGAAGTGAAGACAGTGTTTTAGGGGAAATGTCACTTCAGTTGGTCTTGAAAGGTGAGTAACAAGTTAAGAATCCTAGGAGCAAAGAGGAAAATGCATATACAATGTTTTCCAAATGAATAACAAAATAACTATTATACAGGCAATATGAAAGAGGATAAGACTTATCACATGGCGGTGGTGTTTGGTGATGTTGTGGGGGTTAAGTGAGGTCGAATCCGGTAAAATTCATAGCAACCCTATGAACAATCAACCTGAACATTGCCCTATCCTGTGCCATCCTCACAATCTCTGACACATTCAAGTCCATTGACATAGTCACCAGGTCAACACATTTGGTGGAGTCTTCCTCTCTTTTGTTGCCCCTCCACCTTACCAAGTATGATGCCCCTCTCCAAGGAATAATCTCTCCTAGCAACATGGCTAAAGCAAGTGAGACAAAGCTTCATCATCTCTAACTCAAAGAGGTACTAGGCTGCACCTTCTCCAAGACTTATCTGTATGTTCTTTTGGCAGTCTTTGGAATTTTTATCACTTTTCTCCAACATCACAACTCTAAGTCATCAATTCTTCTTCTGGCATCCTTAGTCATTGTCCACCTTGCAGAAGCATAACAAGTGACTGAGAAGCAGGTGCACCTTTGTCCTTAAACTGACATAATTTTTCCTCAATAACTTAGAGAGGTCCTTGACTACAGACTCTCCCAGTGCAATACTCCTGACTGCTGGTACCAAGTGTAATGACCATGGGATCCAAGATGAAATCATTGACAGTTTCAATCTTTTCTCCATTTATTATCAATTGTTCAATCTTTTCTCCATCCTATTGGTCTAGTGACATGGATTTTTGAGTTCTTGCCATTAGTTTGCAATCCATCTGGAAAGTTGCAGTATTTAAGCTTCTGCAGCAAGTGCTTCAAGTCCCCCCCACTTTCAGTGAGTGAGGTTGCATCATCTGAATAACAAAAGTTATTGATGAATCTTCCTCCAATCTTGATGCCACATTTTTCCTCATAGAGTCCAGTTTCTCAGAGAATTTGCTCATGATATAAGTTAAATAATTCAGAAAAGATACAACCCTGATGCACACTTTTCCTAATTTTAAACCATGCAGTGTTCCCTTGCACTATTCACAAAACCACCTCTTGGTCCAGGTATAGGTTTCTCACAAGCACAGTCAAGTGTTCTGGAATTCCCATTCTTCTCAATGTTAGTCATAACTTGTTATGATACTCACAGTCAAATGCCTTAGCAGAGTCAATAAAGCCTATTCTTTGCTTTCAGCCAGGATCTATTTGCAATATCAGCAATGATATCCCTGGCACCATGGCCTCTTCTAAATCCAGCTTGAACTTCTGGCAATTCTCTGTATTGTTCTAGCTTTCAGTGATGGGCAGCAGTATTTTGCTTGCATGCAGTAATGATATTGTTCAATAATTTCCACATTCTATTGGAGGGGGCAACATTTCCAGAAAGGAAACATTATTGATATTATTGTTATAAAACTTCAAGACTATAATTTTATATGATTTACAACTTAAAATAAACAAAACAAAAAGTCTCACAATTAGACACAGTATGATAAATTATAATTTTTTACATTATGATAAATACGATAAATGAAGAGAAGATTGAAGTTATCAATAATTCATTTTACTTAGATCCACAATCAATGCCTATAGGAATTGTACATCATGGAGTTGGAACTGATTCATATCTGACACTTCAGCTGGGTTTCAGAGGCAATGTATTTCACAAGCAGAGACTGCTCATATTTCAAGAGCAGCTGGTAGATTTGAACCATGTGACTTCAGGTTGGCAGTGCAATTTCTTACCACTAAGACACAAGAGCTCCCTGCTGATGGAAAAATCAAAGCATGCATTGCATTGAAAAAGTCAGTTGCAAAGGACCTCTCTAAAATCCTCTAAAAAGCATTACTTTATAATGACATTTCATTTTTAAATACTGAGGTGCACCTGATCCAAGCCATAACATTCTTGATCACCCCATATGCATGTAAAACTTGGATATGTGGTTCAAATCCACAAGTTGCTCCACAGCAGAAAGATAAGCAGTCTTCTTGCATGTAATTAACTACTTCTGTAAACCTACTGGAGGATGAGCTGTAAAGTTGGTTCTAATTCGACAGCACACAATAACATATAAGAGTTGACTTTAAAATATTGAATATACCATGGACTACTAAAATAAAAATCAAATCTGTCTTAGAACATACTGATGGAACGTTCCTTAGAAGGTATAATGGTGAAACTGCAGCTCACCCACTTTCACTACATTATCAGGAGAGGCCAGTCCTTGGAGAAAGACATCACACTTGGTAAAGGAGAGATTGGTGAAAAAAGGAAGGTTCTCAGTAAGATGGATTGACAAAGTGATTACAACAATGGGTTTAGACGCAGCACTAATTGTGAAGATAATGCATTATTTCACTCTGTTGTACACGGGATCCCTATTAGGCACTCATTGGTTCTTAACAACAATAAATGTTTGAAAGTCTAACTTCAAGAAAATGGTCAAACAAAACAAAGCATCACCATTGAGTAGATTCAGTCTCATAGCAACCCTATGTCCTAATCCTTAGAAGAGAGAGAACTGTCCATAGGATCTCCAAGGTTGTAATTTTTACAGGAGCCCTAATGACTTAGTGCTTTGTGTGTTGGCTGCTAATTAAAAAGGTCATTGGTTGGAATTCACTGATAGCTCCCCAAGAGAAAAATGAGGCATTCTCCTCCCATGAAGATTCACAATCTCGGAAGAATAATGAAAGGCTGCCTTACATGAGACTTGACTTGGTGATAGTGGTTTTGATTTGGTTTTATTTTTTAATCCTTATGGAAAACAATTGCCTCATTTTTCTCCTACAAAAAAGCTGTTGTTGTGTACCGTGGATTCTGAGCCCGACACATAGCTGACCCTCCAGTGGGTTTTCAGAGGTACTTAATCACTTGGGAGGAGATTGCCCATCTTTTTCCTTCGGAGCAGCTGGTGGCCTTGAACCATGTGCCTTTGGGATTACAGCACAGTATCTTGCCACTAGACTGCAAGAGCTCCCCTATAAAGAGGCTAGTAAGGTCAAGTATCTGACCTTTCAGTCTGCAGGTAACACTTAGCCACTGTGCCATCAAGGCTTTCAAATCTTAGATTATCCCTGTTTATACACCAGACATTATGGTAAGGCTTTCATTTATCAATTTTTTAAAATAATTAATATCATTCTATTAATAGAACATCAAATTCTTAGATGAAATTCTATATCAAAATATATACAATTCATTCCGAAATTGCTCTGGTGGTGTAGACCATATAGAGTTTCACTTTGCTTCTCTGGTGGTTTGATTCCACCAGCTGCTCTGAGAGACAAAGGTGGGCAATTTACAACCTTGAAAACCCAGCTAATGAGTTGAAGGCAACTTCACATCAATAAGAGCAATGGCTTACACCAGAATATTCCTAAGAACTGAGGACAGTAGATCTCAAATTCCTTATTTTTGACATATGGTTGTGAAACACCTATAACTGAAAAGAGCACTATGTTTGGCAAAGTAGAAAGCCAATGAAAAGAAAAGATACTTTCAGTAATGATTTGACGAAAATAGCTACAACACACACACATGAAAACTACTGCAATGAACTCCAAAATATCAACAAACTTAAAATGGCACAGGACCAGGTAACAGGTTATTTTGTTCTTCATAAGGTCACAGTGCATCAAAGCTGACTCCACAGCAGCAATTAAGAACTACAGTGGTGTCTATCTCTGTTAACATGTTAAAAAATAATTGTTATAAAACATGATTTTAATTATCAGAAATCATTACCACTGCTTAACAAATTAATGGACTGAAGCTCAGAGAAGTTGGAGGAAATTCGTAGTATAGCAGAGGACCAGAACAAGTCACCAGGAATTCCGACTTTTTGATTACTAGGAAATAACACAGTCGAGAGGAACAGAAATATTCACTCCTAAGTGATAAGGAGCAATGATGTCAGTTTAAAGACTGAAGTGTACCTGATCCAAACCATGGTCTTTCCAATTACATCTGAAAGTCGAGCAATGAATAAAGATTGATAGAAGAAGAATCAATGCCTTTGAGTTGTGGCCTTAGATAAGAGTACTGACTATCCCATGGACTTCCAAAAGAACAAACATGTCCTGGAGAAAATACAGCCAGGATACTCCTTGGAAGCAAGGATAGTGACCCCTTGATTGAAAAGGAAATCATACTTGGAAAAGTAGAAGGTCAGAAAAAGAGAAGAAGACCCTTAACTAGATGGAATGACACAGTGATAATAGCAATGAGCTGAGGTATACCAGAGATGATGAGGATGACACAGTATAGGTAGGGCTCAGATTCTTTGTTCATAGACTTCCTATGAGTTACAGACATCTAAATAGCACCCAGCAACAATAGCAACATTGCTTATAAGTACCATGGGAGGCTTGAGCATTATTTAACTATTTAATGTATTATGATATATCTCCTAAAAGCCTTGATAGTAAAATAAATTTGAAAATTAAATTATATGTTCATTGAGTTTATCATGGCTCCTGGCATATAGTGTTTACTCCTACCACTATTGCATCTCTTATTAATAGTATCTTTTTTAGAGGAAGGAACTTGTGGTTATCCATGGTGACTGAACAAACGTCAGTCTCTGCTCCTTTTATAAACTCCACCCAAATAAAAAGATTTACAAGAAAGACATAAACTCTCAAAGTCACAGAGAATGGAAGAAAAGACAGAAATAAAGATATAAACAGAATTTTGGAAGCTGGAGCTTGGGTAGTGAATTTTCCAAACCAGAGAAACTTGAGAATTGTAGGCACCAGGCAGGCACCTCTTGTGCCAGGTGTTCAGCATGTCTCTATAATGATCTCAATCTCATGTGGTCTAAGTCACTATTAGGTTTTCCAAATACATTTGGAAATCTCTTAGAGAGATACTCATTTTAACATGTATATACTATGTGTACCTTTGTGAAATTTTCTAATATTAAATCATTAGTAACAGGTAAGCCATGTGAAAATTTAGAAAACTTCTGAATTTAGGCATAGAAATAAAGCAGGTGGTGAAGTATGTAAACAAACCTTAGTTCAGTTTGATTTGGTGTGATATCAGAAAACATAATATAAAGCTAACTATATTTTTAACCTTAAAGATTTTCATTCTGTTACTTGAGAGCCCTGGAGAAAAGAGATAATGTATTAGAATATACCATCATACCGGCACTTATTATGCAGAGCTGATTTGGCAAATTCACTCTAAATTTCTGCTCATTTACTGAAAGAAGGCAGAGATGAAACCAAGATTGAAATCACTAATGCTGACCTTGAGGCCTCGCTAGAAGGGTCTCCTCCACCAAGTTCTATATATGATTAGTCCTTCCCCTGGAGGACTTTAAAAACCTAAATTCTAAAGTTCTGAACCTTAATACTTCTGGGTAAGATGGCAACTTAGTAATCCATTTCCTCCTCAACCAAGATACCAGAAAACAAAGCTAACAGATATTGTTAAATATTTTAGAATCCTGAATTTAAAAGGAAAAGATAAAGAAGTAGCTCACAATAGCAAAGAGATGGAAACAACCTAAGTGCTCATCAATAAACAAATGGATAGAGAAGCTCTGGTAATATTCACACAATGGAATACTATGTTGCATTGAAAATCAAGGAACTCATGCAATATTATTCAAAATGGGTGACCTTGGAGGACATTATGCTCAGTGAAATATCTCAGTCACAAAAGGACAAATACTGAATAGTATCACTGTTGTAGAAAGGGATTGACATCAGGGTTGGGATGAGACTGAGAAAAATTGGGTAAATTATGTATACTGCATTGAAACAGTAGAGGGAGAGAACTGTTTAAGAGCTATTTATGATTGGGTATTATTGTTATGACAAGATTCCAGAATGAAGGTTGCATAGTGGAGTGTACTCGGGGTGGGAGGAGGAGGGAATTGTATACCAATGAAATAATTTTTCTTTAACTTTTCAAAGAGAAGGACGAACTGGGGTGGGGAGGGGTGGGCAGGGAGAAAAATGCAGTGAATGAATGGAAATCCAAAATCTCTGTAAACGTTCATTAAAATTAATAAAAAAGGGGGAAAGAAAGAAACTGTGTTAAAACATCATATTAAAGAGACAGAAAGAGCACAGAGGCATAAATGTTACTGTGACACTATTTTGAACATTTTTAGTGGCATAAGAACTTAGGGCTACAGCCATGCCAACACAAGCAGCTGGCTGAAAGACAGGAAATGTAGTACTTCCCCAGCTGGTCTGCAGTGTCTCCACACCCCATTCCATCATAAACAGACTTAAAAATAAAACCACCAAGACAGAGAATAAAGAAGTTTCCAAAACTAAAGACAAAGAGGTTCACAAGGTTTCAGAGGTCTGTAATTTCAGAAATGGATGTGCAATCCCTCCTAGTCTGTTTCAATCTGAAAGCTCCACTAAAAATATTATATGTATATAATATTTTTAAAAAACTTAAAAACTATGAAACAAAAAATGTTAAACAAAAATTCCATATACAGAAAAAATTCTTCCTCTAATATGATGAAATTAGGACATTTTCAAAGAAACAGAAACTAAAAGACTGTGAAAATTAGACAAACTTTACAAGAAATATTAAAAATTTTTTCAGGTTAAGAATGGAGTACTCAAAATCAACATAAATGAAAATATCATTCATAAATAGACTTGGACGTAGAAATTTATAGAGCAAAAGAATCTTACACTGCTAAAAATAGGGAACAAGAGACAACTACAATATTTTGTTGTTGTTGTTTGTTATGTGCCATCAAGTCACTTGCGACTCGTAGCAACCCTATGTACGAGATCCCTAAAAGCGGTTCTATCCTGTGCCAACCTAGCTATCTCAAACGCCCTTATTCCCACTACTCCAGTCACAAAATCGACCCATCTCATCGAAGGTCTTCCTCTCCTGCCTGGAAGGAGGAGTGGCATCCACTTCCATAATAGCTTGCCTCCAGAAACCCTATGAACCTGGAGAGAGGATGAAAGACACCCAAGCATTGAGGACTCTCATTCATAGGGTCACTATGAGTCACCTGTGACTTGACAGAACTTAACAACAACAACAACATGGCACATTTGTTCCATTATGGCATTTGAAACAGTAGGATATAATTATAATTACTATCAGAGCTTCAAGGCATGTAACTCAATCTTAAATAAATTTAAAAAAAAAAGAAATAGACAATTCCAAAATAATTTTAACAAATTCAATTCACAACTTATGCTGAAGGACAGAATGACTAGAAATAAAACAATTATGCAAAAAAACTAAACAATACAATTAACCAATTGGCTCTTATAGACCCATATCAAAGACTCTGGTGCCACAGTGGTAAGGAGCTGTGCTGCCAACCCAAAGACATGTAGTTCAAATCCATCAGCTGCTCTGCAGGAGAAAGATGTACAATTTTCTCCTATTCAATTTACTACTTATAAAAACTAGTTGGAGTGTCAACTATGAGTTGATTCTGACTAGATGAGACATTACAACAACACCCGCTTAAAAAAAAAAGGCACAAAATATGTTCTTCTCCAGTACAGTTGGGACATTTTCAAGAATATAACATAATTTCCATCACAAAGAAAAACTCAATAAATTAAAATAATCAAAATACTACAAAGCATATTCTGATATTACAGTGCTATAAAATTAGAAATAATGAGGAGGAAACTCAGGGAGAGAAATCAAGAATATAGAAACTAAATAACACTCTGCTTATCACAACTAAGTATTAGAAAAAAGAAAAAGAAAAATTCTAAAAGTTCTTGAAATAAATGAGAACGAAAATACAATATACCAAAATCACTGGGACAGAGAAAAAGACATATTCAGAGATCAGTTTATACAGCCTTTGAGCTGTGAGATTGGAGAAAAGCAGTGAATATCCCGTGGACTGCCAAAAGAGCAAACAGATATGTCTTGGAGAAAGTGAAGCCAGAGTGCTGTTTGGAAGCAAAGATGATAAAATTTTAATTCATGTATTTTGGGCTTGTTGTTAGGAGAAGATATTCCTGCAAGGGGGACATGATGCTAGGAAAAATGGAGGGTCAGCCAAGGAGAGGAACTTTTTTAATGAAATGGATTGACACAGTGACTGCAGCAATGAGTTCAAATGTGTCAGAGATGATGATGATGGTACAGAATAGGACAGGTTTTAGATCTGTTGTTTGCAGGGTCACTATGAGTCATAGTCAACTTGACAGACTAACTGCAACAATCTAGAGCATAAATAGACTTCAAATATAGAAAAATATCCACAACCAGCTGAAGATAAACCAGAATCAATCACCGTACCAATAAGAATTGGTTGATACTAAAATATTTCAAAGTAGCATATGATTAGGAGCCAATGGTAATGAAGGAAGAAGTTCAAATTGCATTGATGGCATTTGCAAAAAAAATAAAGCCCCAAGAACTGATTGAACACCAACTGACAAGTTCTAACCAACTGATTCATCTCTGCATGTGCTGAGTATGCTGTGCCAAGAAATATGGAAGACAGTTTGCTGGCCAAATGACTAGAAGAGATCTCTATGTGTTCCCATTCTCTAGACAATTGATCCAATAGAATATGGACATTATTGGCAGTATCGTTAATACCACATGCAAGCAAAATCTTGCCAAAAATGATTCAAAAATGGCTAGAATAATGCTAAGTGAACTAACTCAGTCTCACAAGGACGAATGTTGTAGAAAACCATTATTGTCAAATGAATATGAAGATCCAATGAGGGAGGCAGGGTGGAAGCAGAGGGATGAGGATGTGTGGAGGAGGCGTAGGGTGTCCAATTTGATGGATGAGGGTGTTAGGGAAATTGGAAGAATATGGTCTGAAAAGCAATGCTTTTGAATTTGTAAATAAACTTGTATACATTAAAAACAAACAAACAAAAATAAATGGCTAGAAAAGTGCATTGGCAGAGAACTGCCAAAAGGCATCATCATGATGTTGTTAAGTGCCATGGAGTTGTAGACAACTCATGGTGACCCTATGAATGAAAGACCTGAACACTTTTGTGACTTTCATCATTTCTCCAAGTTCATGGGGCTTCTGGAGGCAAACTGTTTTGGAAGTGGATGCCCCTCCTGCTTCCAAGCTTGTTTTAATCAGGGAGCTCCACCAAACACTGTCCACCATAGGTAACCATTATTGTATATGACACATCAGTGTCACAGCGTTCAGTGTCACAGCAACCACAAGTTACCTCTCTGAAAAGCAAAAGGACAGACCAGCGTTATGCCATTCTCATCATCTCAGACATACTTGAGCCAACTGCTACAGTCAGTATCAATCCACCTCATTTAGGGTCTTGCTACTTTTTGCTGACCTTCTACCTTTTCAAGCATGATGCTCCTTCCAAGGAACATACCCAAAATATGTGATATGAAGTTTTGCCATCCTTGCCTCTAAGGAGTCCTCTGATTACACTTTTGGCTAGGTGTATTTATTTATTCTTTTGGCAGTTGATGGGATATTCAGCACTCTTCTCCAATACCTCAAAGGCATCAATTCTTCTGTTATGCTTAGTCATTGTTCAGCTTTCATATGCATAGCAAGTAATTGAAAAGACCATGGATTGGATTAGGTGCATCTTGGTTTTTAAAGTGACATCTTTACTCTTTAGCATTTTGGAGAGGTCCTTGATAGTAGATTTTCCCAATGCAGCATGTCTATAATTTCTTGACTGCTTCTAACAAGTGTGTTGATTATAGATCCAAGTAAAATGAAATTGTCACAAATTTCAATCTTTTCTCCATCTATCAGAATGTTGTCTACTTGTCCAGCAGTGAGGATTTTTTGTTTTCTTGATGTTGAGATGCAATCCATATTGAAGACTGTAGACATTGACTTTCTACAGCAAGCATTTTAAGTCCTGATGACACAATAAAGGTTGGCAAATATTCCCTCAATTCTGTGGCCTTATTCTTCTTCATAAAGTCTAGCTTCTTAAATAATATGCTCAGTATTCAGATTGAACGAGTATGGAGAAAAGATACAGTGTGGCATACACTTTTCTTGATTTTTAAACCAGGCAGCGTCCCTTGCTCTGTTTGGGAAACAGCTACTTGGTCTAGTAAAGATTTCACATAAAAACAATTAAGTGTTCTGGGATTTGGATTCTTCTCAATGTTAACCACAATTTGTTATGATCCACACAGTCGAATGCATAACAAATAGATATCCTTCTGATATTTTCTGCTTTCAGCCGAGGTTCATCTACTGTCAGTAATGATATCTCTGGTGCCATGATTTCTCCTAAACTCAACTTGAATTTCTGCAAGTACTCTGTTGATATTCTAACCATTTTGGGGTGATCTTCAGTAATATTTGCTTGCATGTGATAATAATGATATTGCTCAATAATATTTACATTCTCTTGGATTACTTTTTTGGGGAATGAGAACAAATCTGATTCTGTTCCAGTCGGCTGGCTAGATAGTTTAATTCCAGATTTCTTGGCAGAGCCTAGTAAGCAAACCCAGGGCTGCATCTGTGTTTGTTGGAACATATCAGCAGTCAAAATCACATCAGGTGTTAACTCTGGAACAGACATCAATTCCTTATGTGCAAGTCAAAATTGAAGCTGAAGAGAATGAAAACAAATTCACATGAATCAAAAGATGACCCTGAGTCTATCTCACCTGAATTTAAAAACTATCTCGAGAATAAGTTTGAGGCCCTAAACATCAACGATCAAAGACCAGATAAGTTGTGAGGTGACAACAAGGACATCATTCATGAAGAGAGTAAAAGATCATTACAAAGATAATGGGGAAAGAAAAGAACAAAATGGGTGTTAGAGGAGACTGAAAATTGCACTAGAGCATCAAGAAGCCAAAACAGAGAAAAGAGATGCCAAAATAAAAGAGATGAACAGAAGATTTCAAGGACAGCTTGAAAAGACATGGGAAAGTGGTGTAACAAAATATGAAGAACTAGAGTCAGAAAATGAGAGAGGAACTTGTTCAGCATTTCTCAAGCTCAAAGAACTAAAAAATTAATTTAAACCTCAAGTTGCAACATTGAAGGATGCTGTAGGCAAAATCTTGAGTGATCTAAGGAACATCAAAAGAAGATGGAGAAGCCAAAATGCTGCAAAATCTGCTGCCTCTTTGTCAAATTACCCAGAGGACCATAAGTACTACTTCACGCAGACAGTTTGAAAATAAAGTTCCAGAAAAACAAAAGCTATTTCAGGAGGATAATGGAATTCCAGTGCATCTAAAGGGTGGGGCAGCTGATGCCCGCCTGTATAGAGCCACCATGTTTCTTACAGTTGGTGGAACAGCATATGACATATATCAGCTGGCTGTGGCTTTGTTTCCCAAGAAGCAGGATTGACTTCAAGTTATCATTCCAGCTCTGGCTTCAATTTAATTGTGTGCCCTGTGGACTAGTAATATGATCAAAAGAGCTCTTCTTTGGGATCAGTATTTATTGACTTGCACTAACTGTCACCAATAAAGCAGTCTTTACCATGGGGGGGGGGAGAAGAAGATGGAGAAAATATCGTCACTGTACCCAAAAGAATTGGCTGACATGGAACCATTTCGGGAAGTAGCATGTGATAAAGAATGAATTGTTATAAAGGAAGAAGTTAAAGTTGCTCTGAAGGTATTGGCAAAAAATAAAGCCCCAGGAATCTATGTGATACCAATTGGCATATTCCAGCAATTACAAATAGATTGTTTTAACAAAGAGAAATTAATTTTCTTACTGATGAATAGGCTCTCTAATTTAAGGAAGGAGAGAGACTGTGCATCTTTTTTCTGGTGACAGGCAGTTTTCTGGGAAGTAAATTGCTAGGGCTTTTCTCCCAACATGCCTCTGAATGGACTTTAACTTTCTGCCTTTAGGATTGATTCTAGTTTTTGCATGCTCCAGGAGTCATTTATCAGCATCTCCATCTCCCTATGCTATTTGGGTTCTGAATCTCAGCATGTCTACATGCTTATAGCAGAAGGCAACACTATTGTAGCATAATACAACATTGATTACAGGATGGTTGCCTTATCTGCTCAGCTTATTCTTTAGACATAGAATTGCACCTTCTATTTGCTCACTTCATTCACCTTCTGCCCCGTTACTCTTAGGCTTCATTGGACTGTAGAGAAAATAATCTGGAGTCTCATACAAATGCAATTTGTCATTTTTGGGTAGCACCTAATTTCATTTCTCTGAAACATTTTGCACTAGTAGTTTTCCAATGCTTTCAGAAATTGTCATACTTTAAAGTTTGGTTAATTGTTCCTTTCTGGTTTATATATATTGACTTTTGAGCCTTGTCCTGGCTGTTGAAAGTTACTGTTGTACAAAGTTCTGATTCTGACAACTTTACTTTCTCATTTTAGGAGGAAAAACCTAAACAGAACAGAAAGGGGATGATGACAGGGATGGAACAGAGCTAAAGTCAGTTTATTTCTTATTAAAATCTTCAAACATATACAAACATAGAATCAATACAAGCAAACTGATCCTAAAATTCATGTGGAAACTGAAGAGATTCAGAATATCCTAAACAGTCCTTAAAATAAAATTTGAGGACTCATGCTTCAGATTTGAAAACTTAGTACTATATAACCATAATCAGACAATGTGATCCGGTCATAAGGCTTAATATATAGACCAAAGAAATACAATTGAGATTCTAGAAAAACAAAGTTCACATAGTTAAACTGGACTTTTTTTTTCAAGTGTCTCAAAACAATGAGGAAAGAATAGCTGTTTCAGCAAATAGAACTAGATAACTAGATGTCTACAAGCAAAAGAAATAATTTTAAATCCTGCCTCAGACCACATACAAAATTTTAACTGAAAATGTACCAAAGATTTAAGTTTAAGAGGTAAAATGAAATTTCTTCGAAGAAATCATCAGAGCAAATCTTCATGGTCATAAATTCAGCATTAATTCCTTAGATATTACATAAAAGCACAAGAAATCTAAAGGAAAAAATAGGGAAATTGAATGTTATCAAAATTAAAAATATCTAAGAGAGAGACTAGCCCTAGTTATGATTCAGTTAACTACAATCTAGACTCCCTCCTTAAAGCATTAAGGCATGAAAACCTGATTTGGGAATCTGATCTATTCCCATAAATACAAACTATCCTCCTTTCCTTGGCAATTAGCAGCTAGGACTTAGAAAGTACCTCATGCACATCATAACAACACATTTTACAGTTCTTTTTAATCTTCAAAATGTTTGTTACGTTCCATTGACTTAACTCTAACTCTTAGTGACCTTATTATAAACAACAGATTTGAACCTCCACCTACCCTGCATAATGCTCATGATCTCTGTTATGTTGGAGCCCATTGTAGTAGTCTGCACTCTGTCAAGCCATATTAGTATTTTCCTCCTTTTCACTGACCTTTTCCAACATATTGTATCCTTCCAAGGGCTGGTTCCTCCCAAAAATATGCCCAAAGTAAGTGAGACAAAGTTTCATCATCCTTGCCTCTAAAATACAGTCAAGTTACACTTTCTTTAAAACATATTTGTTTGTTCTTTTGACAGTCCATGGGACTTTCAATATTCTTCAACACCACAATTCAAAGGCATCAATTTTTCTTCAGTTTTTATAATCCATTTTCCAACCTTCAAATGCATGAATAGAAAACAAACTAAAAATATCATGGCTTGGGTCAGGCGCATATTAGTCTTTAAGCAGATCCTTGCTCTTTAGCACTTTGGAGAGGTGCTTGGCAGCAGAGTTTCCCAATGCAATACATTGTCTGATTTCTTGACTGCTATAAACCATGGGTGCTGATTGTGAATCCAAGTACAATAAAACAGATGGCAACTTTAATCATTTCTCTATCATGATATTGCCTATTGGTTCAACAGTAAGTATTTTTGTCTTGTTGATATTGAGAAGGCAGTTTGGTATCTCCTCAAAAAGCTGAACATAGAAATCATATATGACCCCAGCTTAGAATATACCCCAAGAAAATGAGAACTGAGACACAGAGACTTGTACACCAATGTTCATAGCAGCGTTATTCACTATAACAAGAACATGAAAAAAAAACCCAGATGTCCAACCACAAGAATGGATTGAGAAAGTATGGTACACACAGTGGAATGCTACGCATTATGCAGGAGCAATGCTTTTGTAAATTGCTACATAACTTGGGAGGGACCGGAGAACTAATTCAGTTGCATAAGGAGATGCAACTTACATCAAAGGTTGTAGGCTTTGATCTTATAGCTTCAAGTCTACTTTCTACAAGTAAAGTTGTATCATCTGCATAATATAAATTGTTGAACCAATCCTAATGCATCTATTTGAAGATCTTCTTTAGATCTTCACAGTAGTATGTATCTTTGAATCCATTTTTGCAGTTACTCAAGAAAACAAACAGATTCATTGTAGAGAGGATTAAACCAGGCTGCTCCTTGAAGGCAAGGATTCCGGGGGTTTCATCTGACATACTTTGGACATGTTGTAAGGAGAGACAGGTCTTTAGAGAGGGACATCATGCTGGGTAGAGTAGAGGGACAGCGCAGGAGGGGAAGACCCTCTATGAGGTGGATTGATTCAGTGACTGGGGCACTCGGGATGGGTGTGTCAGAGGCAATGAGATTGGCACAGGATAGAGCACAATTTAGGGCTGTTTTACATAGGGTCGCTATGAGTCGCAAACGACTCGACGGCACATAACAACAACAACAACATGTTAACGCATCCCTCTGAAAGTCCTCCCCTTTCTTATTAACCTTCTACTTTATCCAACATTAGAACTTTCCCGATGACATAACTAAAGAACCTCTCATTGCCCTCAAGTCAGAACCAAGCCATTGATGATTTCCTAGTGAGTTTTCAGAGGCTGTAAATCCTGCAAAAGCAGATTGCCTGGCTTTCTATCGAGAAGAAGCTGGTGAATTCTAACTCACATCTTTGTGTTAGAGCACAATCCCCTATCCACTAAGTCATCAAGAGCTCCCTAAAGCATTGGAGATGAAAGTTAGTCATCCTTGTTTCTAAGAAAGCTTTACTTTCTGGTTCAACTTGTCCCAACACAGATTTGATCATTCCTCTGGCATTCAATGGTATACTCAGTGTTCTCTGTGAGCACTACAATTCAAATGGATCAATTTTTCTTCCTATGCCTTATTCATGGTTTAATTTTTCATGCATGTGAAGGGATTGAAAATACCATCGCTTGAATCAGACATACCTAATCCTTACAATGACATCTTGGCTCTTTAACACCTTAACTATTTTGCAGCAGTTGTGTCCAATGTAACAGGTTTTTGGAGTTCTTGATTGCTGTTTCTATAGATGTTGTTTGTAGATGCTTATTTTTTATATTTTTGAAAGATCCAACTTCAAATATTTTCTCAAAAAACATTTACATGGATTCAATTTGTTGATCATATGATTTCATTAACTCTAATCAAAGACCAAATGAAGTTTTAACGCAAAAATAGATTGCTAAAAATAAAAACAGGAAAGGAATAACAAAAAATTGTAATTAAATTTCTAAGTCAGATAACACGTTTGGTAAATTTAAATGTATGGTTACTTAAATTATTTAATAGTGGAATCAGGAAATTGAGTATATTTTTCTAATCAGCAACAACCCCTAGGGATTTAAAACCTGAGCCTTCTGAGTCAATTACAAGTAGGTATCTCTAAGAGCAAGAAAAACAAGCATTCAAGTACAGAAGACCCCATTCCCTTTAACCAGTGGAACCCGGAAAGGAATCCCATTGGCCAGGAAGTTTCATGGAGGATCTCTGAGCTTTGGCACTGGCTGCGCGGTGACTTCTCTAGCAATTGCATTTCTCTGCCCAGAACGAATTGGGCGCTAAGAGGGAACTAAGTTGTGACTTCGAGACGCACTGGGACTCGCGGTTCCAGCCGGGAGATGGGCCCACGAGCCCGGCCCGCGCTGCTTCTGCTGATGCTCTTGAGGACGGTGGCCCCCCACAAAAGGCAGCCACGTGAGTTCCCAGGCCAGTGGGAGGGCTGGGGGCGCAGCAGGGGAGAAACAAATCCAATTCTGCTTTCCTTAGCCACCTGCTGTTTACAAAGGAGCTATTCGGCTTCACCTGCAATTCCTCCTTACACTCTGGACATGAATACCCACAGGGGACTCTAATGTTGAGCTCGAGTAAGGATCTCCTTCCCCCAACACATGCTTGTCCTTGCTCTTTGGAGTGGTGATTACACTCTTTTTTCCACTAGCGTGCACCATTACACGTTTAAATAAATCTCGTAGTTTGGCACTTAGGCCGAGGTGGACCTAGGATTCCTTGAACTGGCATCTTGGTTTTTGTTACTGGTGTTGTCAGTTTCCTTTTTAATCCCCTCGATCCAAACAGGAAGTTCTCACTAAATGCGACATTGGCCGGGGCGCCCCTTTGCTGTTCACGCAAAGGCTGTGAGACTGTGTTGAGGGAACCCAAGGACAAACCAGTCCACTTGAGAATCACTTGTGCTTGGACGTGAAAGTGTGGAGGGTGAGACTGGGGCGGGGTGGGGTGGGGGGAGCAGAGTTCTACCCACCCCCACTCATGTGCAGTGTTCCTGGGCGTGGGTGGAGACATAATGGAGACTATTCTTAGTCTTTGTTGACTGAATGATTGGGATCTTGCTGGGGAGGCGGGGGGGAGGAAGTAAAAGTGGTAGCTATCGGCGTAAATTTGCTTTCTTAGCTGATCTTTGTTGATTTGCAATGTTAATGTGCTGTATAACTGAAGGTCTTTACTATGTTCAAAATTATTGTACATAAGCTTTCAATGAGTCCCAGGGGACTTGATGGCACATAACAATGATAGAATTTCTGGAGCAACTGTAACCGTCGGCTTTCATAAAGATTTGTTGATGTTGTTATGTGCCTTGGAGTGTGTTTTGACCCCATGTACAACAAACAGACCATCTGCTTGAGGGTTGTGTTTTTGTCTTCTCACCCTCCATTTTATCAAGCATGAAATCTTTCTCCAGGAACTTGTCCCTCCTGGTACCCAAAATTTGTGAGACAAAAATCTCACCACCCTTGCTTCTGTAGAGCATTCTGGCTGCACAGTTTCCCAAAATAGCTTTGTTTGTTCCTTTGGTGGTCCATGGTATGCCTTAGGGGTCCATATGATCTTCTGGTGAAATAGTCTGATTCCAGATCAGGAGGCTGTGAGTTCAAATCACATTAACATCAAAGGTGGTTGGTTAACCTTTTTAATTAATTAATTAGTCAGTTAGTTAGTTAGTTAATTAATTGATTTTTAATTTATTAACAGCAAAGTTTGCCTTAGGACAGTTAGAAGTCAGCATCTCCTTAATTATCTGTTAAGTACAGTAAATCCTTTATCTGAGGGCTCTTCTGGTTATGCCTTGCCACATTTTCTCCACAGCAATGCCACAGTCTCTCCACCACCATCACTAGGGTTTCACTGTCACCAGAGTCTTGCTCCAATCTTTCTCAAGTCTTGCTGGTTAACCATTTTGTTGTTAGGTGTCATCAGTTAGGAGCATGGAGACCTTATGCACAAGTAAAGAAAACACTGCCACACCTGGCTCAAGCCAGATGTCAATCTATCCCATTGAAGATTTTCCTTTTTTTTTCCTGTTTACCTTCCATTAATGCTATGGGTCAGTTTTGCTCTGTCTTATAGGGTCACAATTATGTGCTGTGCGTCTGAGAGCTGGTCAATGAATAAGAGTTGAGCTGGTAACAACATTTGAGTTGTGGTGTTGGAAAAGAGTGTTGAATATCCTATAGACTGACAAAAGAACAAACAGTTGTTGGATCAAGTGCAAACAGAATGTTCCTTGGAAACACAGATAGACATTCTTCTGGTACTCTTTGCTTTCTGCCAAGATCCTTCTGATATTGGCGATAATGTCCCTAATGCTATGTCATGCTTGGGAGGGTGGAGGAACAGCACAGGAGAGGAAGACCCTTGATGAGATGGATTGATTCAGTAACTGGGGTAATGGGGATAGGTGTGTCAGAGACAATAAGATTGGCAAGGGGTTGAGCAGGGTTTAGGGCTCTAAACACAGGCGACTTGACAGCACATAACAACAACAATAATAATGCCTTTGTGTTGTCATGTTGGAGAAGAGTACTGAATATCTCATGGACTGCCAATAGAAAGTGCAGATGTGTCTTGGGAAAAGTGCAGTCAGAGTGCTTCTTGGAGGCAAGGATGATGAAGCTTTGTCTCTCTTGGGTCATATTACTAGAAGAGATTATTTCTTGAAAAGGGATCTCATGCTTGGAAGAGTGAAAGAGAGGAAGACCCACAATGAGATGGATTGAAACAGTGACTGCAACAGTGGGCTCAGGTGTATCAGAGATTATAAGGATGTCACAGAATAGGACAGGATTCAGGTCTGTTGTTCATAGGGTTGATAGTAGTCATGCTCAACTTGATGACATCTAACTACAACATTTGTATTGGCCTATGCTTATTTAAGCCACAACAATAAGTCATTGATATTATGTAGATCATTATCTCAGTCTTTAGAATCTCATTATATTCTTATAATGGTGAAGCTCTGTCTCACATTATTTTGGAAATCTTGTTAGGATAGGCTATTCCTTGGAAAGGAGCATCATCTTTGGGAAGGTGGAGGGTCAGTGAAGGAGAAGAAGACCCTTAAGGAGATAGATTGATGCAGTAACTGAGAAAATGGACTCAAATACATCGAGGATGAAATGGTACAAGATAGGACCTATTCTTCATATGGTCACTACTAGTCATACTCAATTCAGTGATATAGTACAGTTTTAAAGCTCAATCAAAAAAATCTGTGATTTTGGGGGGAATGATACTGTTGTTAAGTATCATCAGTTTAAATGCCATTTCACTGAGGGTCTCTATCTTTTCTCACTCACCTCCTACTTAACCCAGCAAGATGTCCCAATCCAAGGACTAATACTTTCTGATCATATGTTCTTCAAAGTAAGGAAGATGAAATCTCACTACCCTTTGCTGCTAGGGAGTATTGTGGCTGTACTTTACCTAAGATAGACCTGTTCATTCCTCTGGAGGTCCATGGTTGAGTTCATTTTCTTCACTGGCACCATAACTCAAATGCATCCATTCTTCTTTGGTTGTCCTTGTTCATTGTCTACCTTTCTCATGCATATGAAGAAATTGAATATGGCTTTGGTCAGGTGCACCTTAGTTCTCAGAGTGATCTTTGATTTTTTTTTTAAGCTTTTAAAGAGATCTTTTAACACTAATTAAATAAGACTGTAGATTAATGAATCAATGTCTTTGAATTATGATGTTGGCTTAGAGTATTGGATATACTGTGGACTACCAGAAGAACAAATAAATATGTCTTGGGGGAAGGGAAATAAAGAGGTCTTTTGTAGCACTTTGATTTCTTGACTGCCACTTCTGTGGGCGTTGATTGGATGCAAGTTAAATGAAATCCTTGACAACTTCCATCTTTTCTTGGTTTATCATCATGCTCCTTATTTGTCCAGTTGTGAGGGGGGGGTTTGTTTTCTTTTTGTTGCGAGCCTTTGGTTTTGTTTTGTTTTTGTGAGCACTGGTGACATAGTCTGTAGGGAGTTGCACTGTTAACCCAATGGTGGTGCCTCTCTGGTAGAACTACCAGCAGCATCTCAGGAGGAAAGTGGGCAGTCTTCTCCTTTGAAATTTACAATCTCTGAAAACCTGCTAGAAGGTCAGCTATGAGTTGATTATGATTTGACAGCAATGAGTTTGAGTTTTGATGTTTTGCAGTTTTTTGAGATGTAGTTCTTACTGTATGTATCCTTTGACCTTTATCAAATCCTCTTTTAAAACTAGAGCTACTAACAGTTTTATTTTACTAACATTTAAGGGTTCTAGGCCGATAATGTCCTTATTCACTGCTAATTAAAAGGTGCCTTGAAAGAAAAGCCTAATATATCTCCCCAAAATCAGCCACTAAAAACCCTACAGAGCACAGTTCTTCTTTGACACCTATAGACTCACCATGAATTGAAATGGACTGGACAGCAACAGACATTTTGTATCATTTTGTTTGCTTGTTTGTTTTTACTAGCAGTTACCTAGCTAAATACTTTAAAAATACTTTTTTAAAGTGTTTTAAAAAATATTTTTCCCATGTTATTTTTAAGTAGTGTACCATCACCCCTCTTAAGTATGGCTAAGCTGCTTTGGAAGAATTGGCAAAAAGTAAGGCCCCAGGAATTGATGGTATGCCAGTTGACATAATTCAACTAAGTGATACTGCCTCAGATGTGCTCACCAAGTTGTGCCAAGAAATCTGGAGGAGGACAACCACTTGGCCAACTGACTGGAAGAGATCTATATTTGTTCTCATTCCAAAGAAAGATGATCCAACACAGTGTGGAAATTATAGAACAATATCATTAATATCACATGCAAGCAAGATTCTGCTGAAGGTTATCCAAAAATGACAGGAACAGCACATCGACAGAGCACTGCCAGATGTGCACCTAGGTTTAGAAATGGTCATGGTACTAGAGATATTATAGCTAATGTTAGATGGATCTTGGCTGAAAGCAGGGAGTACCAGAGGAATGTCTGTATGTTTCATTGATTATGCAAAGGCATTTGACTGTGTGGATCACAACAAATTGTGGCTAACTCTTGGAAGAATGGGAATACCAGAACACTTGATTGTGCTAAAGCAAAACCTGTATTTGCACCAGAAGGCAATCAATCATCAGAACAGAGCAAGGAAACACTGTATGGTTAAAAATTGGGAAGGTTGTACACCAGGGAGGTATCCTATCTCCATGCCTTTTCAATCCATATTCAGAACAAATTATCCAGGAGGGTGGATATGAGGAGAAATGTGGCATCAGGATTGGAGGAAGACTCATCAACAATCTGTGTTATGCAGATGACACAACCCTGCTTGCTGAAACTGTGGAGGACCTAAAGTGCTTACTGCAGAGGGTCAAGGACTGCAGCCTTCAATATGAATTGAGGCTCAATATCAAGAAAACAAAGATTCTCACCATTGGGCGAATTGGTAGCATCAGAGTTGATGGTGAAGAGATTGAGACTGTTAACAGCTTTTAGTATGCTTGGCTCCACAATCAACCATCTTGGAACCAGCAGCCAGGAAATTAAGACATATTGCAATGGGAAAGTCAGCTGTTAGAGACCACTCCAAAGCACTGAAGAGCAATGATGTCACTCTGGAGACTAAGGCATGCCTGATACAGGCCATGGTCTCTGCAATCATTTGCTATGTGTCAGAGAACTGGACAATGACTAGGGATGATAGAAAGAGAATTGATGCCTTCGAGCTGGTGCCACTGGAGATTCCAACTGATAACAATCCTATAGGACAGAGTTGAACTGCTCTACAGGGTTTTCAAAGCTGTAATTCTTTACGTGAGCAGCCGTAAAGTGACTGATGGGTTCCACCCACCCACCTTTAGGTTAGAAGGCAAATGTTTAATCCAGTGTGCCACCAGGGCTCCTAATAGAGCAATATGGGAAGCAAAAGTAAGAGTAGTTTAGGGGCAATCAAGAGTCTGACTTGGGATACATTACATTGGAGATGTTAAATAAGTCCTACAGGGGGTGAAGTCATATTGTCACTTGGGTATAAGTACAGAGTTTAGGTCCATAAAGAATATTCTGAGTTAGCATTCTTTCATTTATTCATTCAAAAGTGTGTGAGACAAACATTTCACCATTCTTGCTGCTAAAGGAGCACCTCAGTTGTTCTTCCTCCAAGACACATCAGTTCTTCCGGTAGTCCATGGAATATGCAATACTCTTCACTAACATCACAATTCAGAGGCATCAAGTCTTTGAGTTTCCTTGTTCATTGTCCAACTTTCAGATGCACAAGAAATAATTGCGAAGAGCATGGCTTGAATCAGGTACACCTTAGGCTTTAAACTGATATCCTTGCTCTTTAGTACTTTAAAGGGGTCCTTGACAGCATATTTTCCCAGTGCAACACATTTTTTGTTTTCTTGACTGATGCTCCCATAAGTGCTGGTTATGTATTCAAGTTAAATTGTTGACAACTTGAATCTTTTCTCCATGTATTAGGGTGTTACTATTTGTCCATTGGTGAGGATTTTTGTGTACTTGATGTTGAAATATAATTCATATTGAAGGCTGTAATCTTCGATTTTCTGTAACAAATGTTTCAAATCCTCTTCACTTTCTGTAAACAAGATTGTGTTATCTGTGCAATGCAGTTTGCTCATGAATCTTTCTCAAATCTTGATACAACATTCTTCTTCATATAGTCCACTTTCTTGGATTACTTACTCAATATACATACTAAGTATATGTAGAGAAATTATACAACCCCAATGCATATCTTGCCTGATTTTAAACCTTGCAGTATCTGTTTTTTCTGTTAGGATAGCTATTTCTTGATCTTCTTTTAAGTTTCTCGTAGTTAAGTGTTTTGGGATTCTCATTCTTCTCAGTGTCAACCATAACCTTTTTATGATCCATACAATTAAATGTCTTGGCATAGTCAACAAGACACAAGTAAATCTCTTTCTGGCATTTTCAGTTTTCAGCTAGGATCAATCTTACTTTAGCAATATGTCAGAAGCCATGACCTCTTTAACTCCAGCTTGAATTTCTGTCAGTTCCCAGTTGATGTATTGTTCCAACTGCTTTCGAATTATTTTTACCAAGATTTTACTTGTCGTTGTTGAGTGCCAACAAGTCGAGTATGAGTCATAGTGACCCTATGAACAAAAAATCTGAACCCTGTTCTATCCTGTACCATCATCACACTTCCTGACACAAGAGCCCATGCAGCACTCACCATGTCAGTCTACCTGGCTGATGGTCTTCCTCTCCTTCACTGACTCTCCACCCTTCCCAGCATCATGTCCTTCTCCAAAGAATAGCTCCTCCTAGCAACCATGCCCAAAGTATGTGAGGTAAAGTCTCATCATTCTTACCTCCAAAGAGCGCTCAGGCTGCACCCTCTCCAAGACATATCTGTTTGTTCTTTTGGCCATCCGTAGGATAGTCAGTGCTTTTCTCCAACAGTGTAGCTCAGAGGCATCAATTCTTCTGTCATCCTTATTCATTGTCCAGCTCTCAGATGCTTAGCAAGTGGTTGGAAAGACCATGGCCTCTATGCTATTAACGGACACCTAAGATTTTGTAGTATTCTGGTTCCAGGAAGATTTCATAATTGTGTGTAGGCCTAAGATAGAAAGGAAGTGCTGGCCACATGTGGCAAGTGGAAGTTAGCAAAAGAGAACCATGGGGATAGGGGCCATGTGTCTCACTTTTCACAGAGTGGGGAACAAACACTGCTGACTCTATTGAATTGATTCAGAAAGCACTTGTTCCATTTGGTTCCTCTTTCCTCTGCCGCAGCAGTGAAGACCATCTGCTGGTCTATTTCCAGGGTCACACTCTCTGCACTACCTCTTCATGGGGGCCTCCCAGCCATACCTTGGGCTGCCATTGTTTGAGGCTTTGGGTTACGTGGATGACAGGCTGTTTGTATCCTACAATCATGAGAGTCGTCGTGCTGAGTTCCGCACACCATGGATCCAGAGTGGGGCTACCAGCCAGCTCTGGCTGCAGCAGAGTCAGAGCCTGAAAGGGTGGGACCACATGTTCACTGTTGACTTCTGGACCATCATGGACAACAACAACCATAGTGAAGGTAAGTGGGGAGGAGGCTTTGCCTTCTTGGGTGTGATGGAACATCTGTCCACCTCCGAGATAGAGGCCATTTGGGAAAGGAGGAAAGAACTGAGAGAAAGGAGATCACTTCCTGAGATCCCAATAGGCATGATGGAGACAGGGATCTACCTACTTCTTTGGTTTCAGTAATGAGGCTGGGGGTGCTGTCAGAGTCCCACACCCTGCAGGTGATTCTGGGCTGCGAGGTAAAGGAAGATAACAGCACCAGGGGCTTCTGGAAATATGGATACGATGGACAGGACCACCTTGAATTCTGCCCTGAGACACTGGATTGGAAAGCAGCAGATGCCAGGGCCCAAGTCACCAAGCTGGAGTGGGAAGTGAACAAGATTCGGGCCAAGCAGAACAGGGCCTACCTCGAGAGGAACTGCCCTGAACAGCTGCAGCAATTGCTGGAACTGGGAAGAGAGATTCTGAACCAGCAAGGTAAGGTGGGAACACCCTTCAGCACCCACACTCTTATGACTGAGTGGAGCAGAGCACAGGCCATGGAGTCTGATTGAGCTCATTGGTTGGTTGATCCTACTCAAGTTCTAGGAAAGGACTTTCTCCGACCTCTGGTCTGAACTTTACAACTGTGATATATGACCATGGATTAAGGGTGTTGTGTTTTTTTTTTTCACTTAGGGAAAGAAGTACTCAGGATCTTCCTTTGATTGAATAAAGAGTTTTGTTTATATTTATCCTGTCTAGGAATTAAGACTTATCCATACCACATTCCTTATAAAAGCAAGAGCTTACCAAGTGGGACAACCACACTGCAAAGCTTTTTGTAGGTTAAGGGTTTACTTCACAGAACACAGCAATAATCCCCAAAGCCTGGCAATTTGTCAAGTCCTTTCCTACAAGAATGCTTATTTGGTCGAATAAAATGAAATTTCAGTAATTAATGTTCAATCACTTTTGATTGACATGAGTGGCAATCTTGTTCGGTTCAGCTTACTCTACTGACAGAGAATAGTGTACTTGGTTAACTGGAACTTATTGGTCAGGAGAACAAAGCTGAGTCCCTGAACAACATGGTACCTCTGCAACTTGCTTTGCCTGCAAAGAGTATTTCTGTTCTCCAGCCAGTTAAAAAAACAAAAAAACAAACAACAAAAAACACCAAGAAAGAAGTGAAACTTCCAATCTTCCTAAAAAAATTAAAAAAAAAAAAGAAAATCCACTCCCATAAAGTTGGTTCAGACACATAATGGTCTTCCAAGGTTGCAAATCTGTATAGGAAAAGACTGTTCATCTTTGTTCTGAGAAACAGCTGGTAGATTCAAACCATTCAAGCCTTCTTTCTAGTCTTCCTGTTGTTGTTTTATATGTAAGTCAGTACCAACTCATAGCTGATTTTCAAGTGGGTTTTCAGAGGCAGTAAATCTCCTGGGAGGAGATAGCTCATCTTTCTCCCACACAGAAGCTGGTAAATTCAAACCACATGTCTTTAGGTGGGCTATCCAGCCTCTTAACACTTGGCCACCAGAGCTAGCACAGGAGAAAAGTTGATTCCTTCTTCTCATCTCTCTTTCTTCTTTTCTAGTACCTCCTTCTTTAGTGAAAGTGACTCATCATCTGACCTCTAAAATGACAACTCTACAATGTCAGGCTTTGAACTTCTTACCCCAAAGCATCACCATGAGGTGGTTGAAGGACAAACAGCCACTTGATGCCAAAGAGGTTGATGTGGATATCCTACCCAATGGAGATGGGACATACCAGGGCTGGATGACTGTGGTTGTGCCTTCTGGGGAAGAACAAGGATACACCTGCCAAGTGGAACATCCAGGCCTGGACCAGCCCCTCACTGCCACTTGGGGTATGAGTGAGAACTAGAAGCCGATTAAGTCTGTTGTGGGTGGAACGGAGCCAGTCAGCATGGGGAGGATCTGCTCTGGGCTGGAAGCGGTGGAGAGTGGCACTCAGACTTTCACTTGCCTTTGCTGTTTTTAGAACCTTCACCTTCTGGCACCTTAGTCATTGGACTCATCAGTGGGATTGCTGTGTGTTTCATCATCTTCCTTATTGGACTTTTGTTCAGAATCTTAAAGAAGAGGCATGTTTCCAGTGAGTAGAAAGAAGGAGAAAGTCTTTAAAATCTCTTTCCTTTGTTGTTAAGTGCTACCAAGTTGAAACACACTCATAGGGATTCCTGTGACCAAATAGAACTGCTCCATAGAGGGTTTGGGCTATAATCTTTATAGGAGAAGATCACAGGTCTTTTCCTGTTAAGCTATGAGGAAATTCAAACCACTAACAGTTTGCTTATCAGCACAGTGTTTAAGCATTATGCCACTAGGGTTCCCTCCCAGCCCCGTGCCCTATGAATTCTAAAACAGCCATGCTAATCTTTGTATTGGCAAAGGCATGCCAATTCTCCTGCCAGCAAGTGGACAGAAGGAACACTGAGAGGACTTGGCATCTATGTGAAGCCTTCCTTCTCTTTTTCTTTGGAGGCATCAGGGCTTTTCTTAAACCAGTCACTTGTTTCCCCTAAAATGAAAATTCCAGTTCCCCTAAAATGAAAATTCAATTCCAGTTCAAGCATTTTTTTGAAAGTTACTATTTGAACATGCTTTGGGCATGTGAGAGGAGGCACAGCTCCTGGGAAAAGACATCATGCCAACATCATTCATAATGGAGAAAGACTAGAGGCATTCCCTTTGAGAACAGGAATCAGACAAGGATGCCCACTTTCACCACTCCTATTCAATATTGTATTGGAAGTACTTGATAGGGCAATATGAAATGAGGAGGAAATGAGAGACATATAAATCAGCAAAGAGATAGTTACTCACTGTATGCAAACAATAGTGATAGTGTATCCAGAAAACCCCAAGACTCAACAACAACAAACCACTAGACCTCAGTAAAATGGCAGGATATAAGATCAATATACAAAAAGCAGTGAGATTCCTCTACAGTAAGGAACACACAGAGAGAGGAAAACTAAGAAAGAAATAACATTTACAATAGCCGACCACAAACTGAGATACTTGGGAATAAACCTAGCTAGAGACACGTAATACCTTTATAAAGAAAACTGCAAAACACTGCTATGAGAAATATTTTGTTCATCAGACTTACTTCAGCATCTCTTCCTTTTGTTTCGACTTCTTGAAGCTCTACTGCAATGTTCATAGACATTTCCCCTCTATCTTATAATGATCTTTTGCTCTCTTCATGGATAATATCTTCGATATCCTCCCACAGTTCCTCTGGTGTTCCATTATTGGTGTTCCATATCTCAAACCTGTTCTTGAAATGATTCTTAAAATCAACTGGGATACACACACTCAATTTTGTCTATCATGTTTTGTCTCCTGTGGAGTAGTTTTAGTTTTCTTCAGCTTCAATTAAAACTTGTACATGAGTAATTGATGGCCTATCGCACTCGAGCAAAATATTGTAGAAGATCATTTGAAAACAGCTAGACCTGTACATCGACAGAGAACTACCAGAAGTAGAAGCCAGTTATAGAAGAGGCCTCAACACTAGGGATACATTGATGATGTCAGATGGATCCTGCCTGAAAGCAGAGAATGCACGCATTTTTGCCTATTTACTAGGCATTTGACTTGTAACAAATTAGAGTTAACATTGAGAAGAATGGGAATCTCAGAACACTTAATTGTGCTAATAATGAATCTGCATCTAGACCAAGAAGTTGTTGTGCAAACAGAGCAAGGGAATAGTGCATGGTTTAAGATCAAGAAGAGTGTACATCAGGGTTGTATCCCTTCTCCATACATACTCAATCTGTGTGCTGAGCAAATTATTCACAAAGTCAAACTCTGTGAAGAAGAGTGTGTCATCAGGAAGACTCATCAACAACCTGCATTATGAGATGACACAACTTTTTTTTTTTTTTCAATTTGAAAGCACTGTTTTATTAACTGACCAGATTACAAAAAAGAATCATGGCTGATACCTTAGTTCATTCTTCTGATAAGCCTGTTGATCTGGTCTTCCCGGTTGCCAGCATCTCCACCTTCTACAAAATGAGTGGTCTTTTTCTTCATTCCACCTCGTGGAGAAGATACTTTGAATGGCCACAAGAAGTTGTTTGCTTCCTTGAAGTGTTTGCCAACAGTATAGATCTCATGAATCAGATCCTCCATGCAGATGACACCATATTTACCTGGAAATTTTAAGGTACGCCAATGAGAGTCAATCACAGGCTGTGCTACAAAATGGTGAGAAATGCATGGCTTTATGACAGAGGTCAAACTGACACAACTTTTCTTGGTGAAAGTGAGGAAGACATGAAACACTTGCTGATAAAAATCAAGGACTACAGCCCTCGGTATGGATTACTTCTCAACATCAAGAAGACAAAGATCCTCACCACAACCCCAATAGTCAACATTATGATACATGAAGAAAAGATTGATGCTACCAATGATTTCATCTTGCCTGGATCGATCAACATTCGACACCCCTGGTACCATCAGTGAGGAGATTTATTGCTTTGGGCAAGTGTGTAGTCAGGGAGCTCTCTAAAATGCTGAAGAGAAATGATGTCATCTTGAAGACTAAGGTGTTCCTGAGTCAAGCCGTGGTTTTCTCAATCACTTGCTACACATGAAAGAGCTGGACAATGAATGAGGATGACAAAAGAATTGATACCTTTGCATTTTGGTTCTGGAAAAGAGTATTGAATATCCAGTGGACTACCAAAAGAACAAACAGATGGTTTGGAAGGCACAGCCAGAGTGCTTTTTGGAGACAAAGATGACAAAAGTTTGACTTTCATACTTTGGAAACATAGCTTGATGAGGTTATTCCTTGGAAAGAGGTGTCAAGCTTGGAATGATGGGGAGTCAGCAAAGGATAGGAAGACCCCCAATAAGATAGATTGACACAGTGATTTCAGCAATGAGTTCTGTTGTGTCAGAGATGATGAGGATGGGTTCAGGTTGGCTGTTCATAGGGTCACTATGAGTGTACTCAACTCAACAGCACCAAACAACAAGAGAACTAACTAAATGGAAAGACTCAAAATAGTGAAAATGGCAATCCTAGCAAAGGCAATGTACATGCTCAGTGCAATCCAAACATTTACCTTTTTCAAAGAAATAGAAAGAAACAATAGATAAGTTTATTTGGAAAGGAAAAAGACACCCAATAAGCTAAACACTTCTGAAAAATAAAAATGAAATGGGAGGCATAGCACTCTCTGATCTCAAAACCTACCACACAACCATAATAATCAAAATACCATGAAACCAGAACAATGGCAGACACATAGACCAAGGGGAAAGAATAGAGAAATAACCCATATACCTATGGCAACTGGTATTTTACAAGGAAACAAAACCAATTAAATGGGGAAATGACAATCTCTTCAACAAATGAGACAGGTTAAACCAGACTGCTCTCTTTAGAAACCTGAAACGTGATCCACGTCTCACACCATAAGCAAAAATCAACTCAAGGTGGATCAGAGACCTAGGGGAAAAGTCCCAAACCATAAAGATCCTAAGAGATAAAGTGGGACCAAACTTAGAAGCCCTAGCCTATGGTTGGCAAATACAGCCAGAAATGCACAATCAGGAAAGGATAACATTGATGAATGAGGTCTTCTGAACATTAAACCCTTGTGTACCTCAAAAACTTTCCAATAGGATGGGATGGGGGCGGGGGAAGAAAGCCCAAAACCCTTACTGACTTGTGAAAAATATTTGGCAATGCCATCTCAGATAAGGGTTTCATAATGAAATTTACAGACTACTACAGGACCTCAACAAGAAAAAGACTGATAGTGTAATTACAAAATGGGCAAAGGGCATGTAAAGAGTTTTCTCAGAGGATAAGTTTAAGATGGCTAATAGATACATGAATAAATACTCCAAATTACTGGCAATAAGAGAGATGCAAACCAAAACTACAATGAGATACCATCTCATTCCTGTAGCACTGGTAAAGTTTAACTGGACAGCAAGCAATACATTTTGGAGACATGTGGAGATATTCAAACTCTCATACACTGGGTGAGATTGTAAAATGGTGCAATCACTCTGGAAGAAAGTTTAGCATTTCCTCACAAAGCTGAACATAAAAATCCTATGTGACCCAGCTATTTCACTGCTAGGAATATACCATGAGGAAAAGAAAACTGAGATACAAATGGAGATTTGAACACCTATGGTCATAGCTTGGAAGCAAGAGTGCCATCCACTTCCTAAACAATATGCCTCTGGAAACTCTATTAACTTAGATAAATGTCAATTTTTTTTGGCTGTATTTTGACTATATTGTAGAGGTGCCTCGGGCCTTTTGTTCATAAGGGTCTCTATGAGTCGTGCTAGATTCAAAGGCAATCAACAACAACAACAACTTTGTAGCAGTATTATTCACAATAGCACAAACATGCAAACAGCCCAAATGTCCATCAACTAACAAATGAATTGAGAAGTTGAAGTATATTTACACAGTGGAATACTATGTAGCATTCAGGAATAAAGATTGTGAAAAACACTATATAATATGAAAGAGGCTAGAAAGCATTATGCTGAGTGAACTAACTCAATCTCATAATGACAAATAATGCATATGACCATTATTGTAAAACTAGAAGGATAACTAGTAAGATACATATAAATGTCCAAAGAAAGAAGAGAAGGGACCAGGGGGGTTAGGTTAAGGGTGTGGACAGGGGAAACATTATGGGCTTGCAGAGTTCAGAGTTTGGTGGGTGGATGGAGGGTTGAAGGCATTAGGAAAGATTCGGTGCTCCCATAAAGATTGTCGTTGTTCTTAGGTGCCATTGAGTTGACCATGACTCATAGTAACCATCTGAACAATGAATCTGAACCCTGCCCTGTCCTGCACCATCCTCATCATCCCTGGCATACCTAAGCTCATTGTTACAGTCACTGTGTCAGTAGACTTTGTTGAGGGTCTTCTTCTCTTTCAACAAATGCTTGCCTTTCCCAGTATGATGCCTTCTTCCCAGAACTGTCCCTTCTTTACAACATTCCCTACATATGTGAGACACTTTTACCATCCTTGCCTCTAAGGAGCACCGTGGTTATACCTGTTTGAGACTTATTTGTTTAAATTGTTGCATTTCTAAGCCCTGATGACCTAGTGGCAAGAAGCTGCGATGCAATCTTGAAGGCAGTTCAAATCCAACAGTTGCTTTGCGGGAGAAGGATGGGCAATCTCCATCTGCGGGATTAACCACCTCTAAAAACCCGCTAGATGGTCAGCTATGGGTCATACTCAATTCGATGATACAAACAACAACAGGCATATGCAATACTTTTCATCAAATCCACATTCAAAAGGCATCAATTTCAGCAGGGAAAATCTCATAGCACATTTCTCTCTCATATGGGGTTGTTGGGTTGGAATCTCCTCAGAAGCACTGATAATAGCACCATTTATTGTGGTAAGAGTTTCTGAGTTGCTCAAACTGTTGAGGACTTGGTTAACTAACTGAGGAGTTGGCAGTTTGAATAGACATGGGAAGAAAAGCCTGACAATTTACTTCTTAAGGGACAAAGACTCTGGAAAAACTATGCAGACTTTTTTACTCTGAAACAGATGAATGCTCCATAAATTGGAACTGACTTGACCACAACTGGTTTGGTCTTTTTTAGTATTTAAGGTAGTGCTAGCACCTTAGGAGGAAGGAGCTCTTTTTTACTTAGTGAGTTAGAGAAAGGAAACACTCTTTAATCTCAGCAAACTAAAGACAGACACTAAACAAGCATACTTAGACCATGGCCCCTAAAATCTAAAAGATCCAAGAGAGATATGAAGGAAATGCTTTGAGATGTCAAAGGCAGGAATGACCATGTTTGACTGGAGATCAGGGAAGGATTTTGGGAGCTGGCTTCTGAAGTGGAGTTTAAGAGAAACCAGAACTTCAGATGAGATTAAGCATGAGAGGATAGTTGGAGCAACACTGCAAGGAAGAAAGTGTGAGGCATGCTGGGAGGTAAGAAATAGTTACTCCACTCTGACCTTGACCTGTCAGCTATAAGCTTCTAAGTTTTAACCCCTAAACATTTCTGGGGAGCTCTGGTGACCTAGTGGATAAAAATTTACTCTGACAACCCAAAGATAAGTGGTTAGGATCTACCAGCTGCTTCATAAGAGAAAGGCAGGCAGTTTCCTCTTGTATGATTTACAGTTTCTGAAAACCCACTGAAGGGTCAACTTTGAGTTGGTTGGACTCTACTCACAAAACAACAACAAACATGTCTGATGTGAGGAGAAAACAGCCTGAATGTAGCTCATGCAGGACCCTGGGGAGCCTGTTGAAACTTTATCTTTGAGTTCTAGGACACCATGAATAGACACAGCAATGAGAGGCACAAATCCCATGGCATGATGAATGAGTTGTTAGGAAGCGAGATGAGAGGCAAGGAGGCCAGTTAAAAGGTCATTGAACAATTCTAGATAAGCTATAATAGTGTCTAAAATCCAGTAGCAGCATGGAGAGTTGTCATAACTGAAAGGGATGAGTGGCAGAGGGAGGAAGCAAGGATGATTTCTGAGTCTGCAATGTCTCTGTTTTGGTCTTTTGTCTCCACAGGAGGAACTCTGGGGGACTATGTCTTAGCAGAAGGTGAGTAAAGTGCAACCTACAGATCCTTTGACAGAAGAAACATAGACTCAAGTTGACTAACTCAATTCATCACTTCTTGGCCTGTTAGCAAAAATCAAGTGTAGAACTCACTCAATGCTGTTTAGTCTGAAGCAACTCACAGTCAACCCTTCAGCAGGATTTCAGAGACTGCAATCACATAGGTTTGGAATCAGGAGTGGTATCCACTTCCTAAACGACATGCCTCTGGAAACTCTATGAACTTTGATAAATGTTGATAGTTGTAGAGGCGCTTCAGGCCTTTTGTTCATAGGGTCGCTATGAGTCGTCTCAACTCGAAGGCAATCAACAACTTCAATCATATAAGAAGAAATTGCATCTTTTTCCCTTGGAGCAGCTCGTGAATTCAAACCACCTGCCTTTAGGTTGGCAAATGCTATTTTTTATATTAAGTGCTGTCAAGTCACTTGTGACTCATAGTGACCACTATGTACAATAGCTCTGAACCCTATTCTATCCTGTGCCAACCTCATCGTCTCCAGCACCCACTCCCATTACCCCAGTCACTGAGTCAATCCATCTCATCAAGGGTCTTCCTCTCTTTTGTTGTCCATCCACTCTTCCAAGCATGATGTCCCTCTCTAAAGACTAGTCCCTCCTTGTAGCATGCCCAGAGTATATCAGGTGGAGCTTCAGAATCCTTGTCTCCAAGGAGCTTCCTGGTTTCACCCTTTCCAAGACAAACTTGTTCTACTAGCAGTCCATGGTATATTCAATACTTTTCTCCACCACCATAACTCAAAGGCATCAAGTCTTCTTCTGTCATCCCTAGTCATTTGTCCAGCTCTCTGATGCATAGCAAGTAATTGAGAAGACCATGGCCTGGATCAGGTGCACCTTAGTCTCCAGACTGGCAGCATTGCTCTTCTGTACTAGAAAAGTTTCTGACAGAATACTTTTCCAATGCAATTGATCTTTTGATTTCCTGGCTTGCTGGTACCAAGAATGTTGATTGTAGAGACAAGCAAACTGAAGCTCTTAAAAATCTCAGTCTCATCACCATGTATCATGATGTTGCCAATCAGCCCAGTGGTGTGAATCTTTGTTTTCTTGATGTTGAACTAGGTTGGCAGGGCAACTTCTTAATCATTAGGCCTCCAGAGCTCCCTAGAGACTCAAAGAGTAATGAAATTGGTGAATATTCCACATTTCAACACAAGTAACTGCCTAAGGCCTTCTCTGCTTTTGGCCATCTCATTTGAGTCCAATGTTTAAATGTTGGTACAGTGATTCTGTGTATTTCCTCCATCTTCTTTTGATCCTTTCTGGATCATTAAAGATTTTGCTCAGGAAATCTCTAAGTATTTACTGCAACTTGAGACTTGAATATGTTTCTCAGTTCTTTTAAATTGAGAAATGTTGATAAGAGTTCTTCCCTTTTAAGAAGATATGACAAATGCAGCCCTGGGCATGCTCACCAGTTTATACCAGGAAATTTGGAGGACAAGGACAGCTACCCAGCCAACTGACTGGAAGAGATCTGAAAGGTGATCCAATAGAATGTGGAAATTATCAAACAATATCATTACTGTTACAGCAAGCAAAAAACTGCTGATGATCACTCAAAAATGACTAGAACAGTACATAGAGAATTTTCCAGAGGTCAAGCTGGATTTAGAAGACATCGTGGCATGAGGGATATCATTGCTGATCACATAGATCTTGACAAAAAGCTTTATTGACTATGCAAATACACTTGACTGTGTGGATCATAACAAATTATCGGTAACATTGAGATGAATGGAAGTCCCAGAACACTTAATTATGCTCATACAAAATCTCTCCCTAGATCAAGAGGCAATTATGTAAACAGAGCATTTTGATTGACTTCCAATTTGGATTCTATCTCTAATACTATATCTGTGTTCCTGTATTGTCTGCTATATCAGAAGTGGATAGCTAATCCTGTTTCCTAGTCTGTCTTAATCTGAGAGCTCTACTAAAACCTGTCCAACGTGAGTGATACTATTGGCATTTGATACACTAGTGGCACAATTTTCAAAGCACCCACAATATACCTCAGTACAGCATCCTGACAGACAAGTGCTATACAAATTAGAATTATAGCTACAAAGTAATTAATAATATTCAGATCATTCCCCCCCAACACAACAAACTGACAGATAAACAAGCAATAATACAGATATCTAAACTATAACATAATTAGCAATATGCAAATCATTCCCCTTATACAACCACTGATACATCTCTATCAGAAAACCATAAAGACAATCAAGCATTAAAATGTCATGAAAAGAGGACCTCCTTCTCTGACCCCAGCTGAAGTCCTTGATGGAGCAGCAGGATGGAGTTCTAGATGGTGGCACAGAGAATATCTCAGTTCCTTAGTGCTGAGCCGTAGTAGTAGTGTTTGATCCATGACCTGAGAGCCACAAGGACCTCATCCCAAAATGGGAAGAAAGGAAACTCAACCATGTACCTTATGCTTGTGAAGTCTTCTTGATATTGCAGGATGTCTTCTCCATACTTATTCAATCTGTGCTGAGCAAATTATGAAGAAGAATGTGGTATCCGGATTGGAGGAAGATTTGTCAATAATCTTCATTATGCAGATAACACCACCTTGGTTGCTGAAAGTGAGGAGGACTTGAAGTGCTTGCTGCAGATGACCTTAACCTTTCATATAGTCTGCATCTCAATCTATAAGCAGCACCACGAGAGATGGAGAAGATTGGTTCTGTCAACAACTTCATCTTCATCTTCAACTTCTTCATTATATCCACAATCAATACACTTGGTACCAATAGTCAGGAGATAAGGAGACTTGTTGCACTGGGGAAGTCTGCAGTTAGGGACCTCTCCAGATTATTGAAGAACAATGATACCAGTGTGATGACTAAGGTGGTTTTGTTCAGGCCATGTCCTTTTAAATCACGTGGCTATCCTTCTGAGAGCTGGACAGTGAATAAGAATGGCAGAAAAATTATTGATGTATTTGAACTGTGGTAATAGAGAAGAGTATTGACAACTGTGGTGATAGAGAAGAGGGCTGCCAAAAGAGAAAACAGGTATGTCTTGGAGAAGGTGCAGCAAGAGTGCTTCTTGGAGGTAAGACTGATAAGACTTCGCCTGACATACTTTGCATATGTTGCTAAGAGAGGCTATTTATGGGAGTGCAACATCATGCTTGGGAAGGAAGAGAGAAAGATAATGAAAGGAAGATCTTCAACCAGGTGGATTGACACAGTGACGACAGCAGTGGGCTCAGTGTGTCAGAGATTGTGAGGATGGCACAGGACAGGGTTCAGATCTGTTGTTCATACGGTTGCTATGAGTCATGCTCAACATCACCGCACAAGAACAGCAACATGCTTAACAATACCCAGCTGCCACCTCTGCTCTGATCTGGGTCCAGAGTTTCAAACCGCATCTGGACCCTGTCTATATTTCCTCCATCGCTTCACACTCTGCATCATCTACCACTGGAAAGGTTTTATTAGATGCTGTTGAGTTATCTCTGACTCATAGCCACGCTACACGTACGATAGAAAGAAATACTGACTGACCTATGGGGAAAATCCAATCCATTGCTGTTCTAGAACCACTTATACCTAACCCTCTAGTAGATTCCAGAGACTGTAAATCACACAGAAGGATATTGACCATCTTTCTCCTGCAGAGCTGCTGGCAGCTTTGAACCACCAGAAAGGCGCTTGCTGCTTTGAATTAGCAGCACAATTTTATAGACTACACAACCAGAGAACTCTTATGGAAGAGGAAATCTTCAATTAGGAAGATTCTTTTTAAAAGCAATCAGCCTCTCCAGGAACACAACCTCTATACCCCTTCTAGAGATTGTGAATGTGCATTCAGACATTTCTTCCCTTTGACTTCCCCATGTGATATCTAGTAACTTATCTGCAGGGGAGCCCTAAGGTCTCTTCTTTCAGAGGCTGAACTGGTGTGTATGTGCAGTTCTGAATGCCTCCTTCCCATCAGATCCATGGATGTTAATGATAGATTTTAGCAGGAATGAGAAAGGAGTTTCTCTAGGAGGTGTCTTTTTCTAATTTGTACAATGATGCCCTAAGAGTTTCTTTTTTTAAAAAAAATTTGAGATTGTAATGGAAGTTTATAAAGAACTTGGATTTCCATTCATTCATTGTAGCACATTTTTTCCCCTGTCCCTCTCTCTGCCAGTTCACTTCAAAACAAAACAAAACAAAACACAAAAAACACTCAACAGTTCTTTCATTGTTATACAGTCCTCTCCTCTCCTTAGCCACTTGACTGTGCAGCTCTTATTCTGGGCTCTTGTCATGTCAGTAATACTTAATCATATATTCCTTTTATACAGTTCTCTTCCTTGTCTGTGTCAATGCTGTATATATTATTTGTTCTCTCTTTTCTTAAAAAAGGGTTTTCTTGATTAATGATGTGTGCATTAGCAATGTCTCTCCTGTATGCTAGTCCTGCAGGATTATACTGATTTTTTTACCTGGTTTCTGTCAGCATGCTCTCTTCATTCTGATAGTAATGATGTTCTTGATGATAATGTGGCTAACACTTATAAAAAGGAACTCTGGTAGCACATGGTTAAGCTCTTACCTGCTACCTAAAAGAAGAGATGGGAGTCTGTTTCCATAAAGTTTTGCTCCTTGGAAATTCTATGGGATAGTGTAATCTGTCCTGCAGGATGGCATCCAATAGCAATGTGTTTTGGGGAAAACACTTAGATTTTAAAAAGCCAAATGCATTTACTTGGTGCCTTGCCTTATTCTAAGCACTTATATGTATTATCTCATGTAACTATTATAAGTTTTGTGTGATAGTTCTGTGACTACTCACGTTTTTTTTAATAAGCAAAATACAGTGTAGAGTATCTCACCACTTCCTAGGGATAGAAGCAGGCTTTGAACTTGGTCAGCCTGTCTCTTTGATCCATTTCTCATACATATTCAGAAGGTTCCAATGCTTCGAGTAATCCAGAAAGAAGAATGCTGATTGGTATGGGTGAAATATAAGAAGTATTTTCTGCATTTAGCAGGTGCAAATAGTTTGTGCTGGGCTCCTAACCAAAAAGCTAGTGGTTTGAATTTACAGCAGCACCATATAGACACAGCGATCTGGTCCTATAAGGATTATAGCACAAAATCCTATGGAGCTCAGTTCTACTCTCTCATACCCAAGGTCACCAGGAGTCAGAACTGATTTGACAATTGGATTAATTTCTTGCTCTTCAACTCATTTTTTTTCTCTTTTTCATACTGTTTCTTCTCAGTGGACTTGACAGAAATGAAGGGAAAACAACAGAGAACAACCTACTGATTATCACCTTCCTTATGATACCCTGATGGAAGGACCCTGGACTTAGACATCTTTATTTCTCTGTTGTCATTGCCAGCACCTCTTCAGTCCTTGGACCAGGGATATAACTGGTGTACGTAATTGGTGTATGGTCTTTCTTGGCCAGTGGCTTTGGAGTTGGAAAATTCCTGGTGGCATTTTCCACAACAAGCCGGGGAACCCTCTCTCATTAAAGACTGTGAAACTGAAGTCACCATGTGTCCTTGAGGATGTCCCAGACATCTTAGAGTTGCTGGAGTTCCAGGTTTCATACCCATCCATGTCTATTTTAAAAGAAAGGAAGAATCTAACTAAGACAGTAGGTTCTTGGAAAGTGCTGTCTACACCAAGAGGTCATGATGTCTGCCATAGTGGTACAAAACATTCTTTCTTGGAAGACACGTGCCTAGGAGACCAAATACAGCTCAGATGGTTGCTTGACAGTGTTATTGATTGCATTATTTCCCCACCCCTTCACCCTCTGCAAAAAAAGATATGTTCAAGTCCTAACTTTGTACTTGTGAATGAGCCTGTTTGAAAATGTTTTCAGTCAGTCTAAATTCATACTGAAGTAAGATACTTCCTAATCCTAAGTGACTGACCACCATCTAAAAATAAAAATACATTGACACAGGAATGTGATGCTGCAGCTGCAAGCCAAGGAAGGCTTAGAGCTATTTGAAGCAGGGAGAGAGGTATTAGAACAGGTAATTCTTTTAAAGGTCAAGAAGGAATCAACATGGCCGACATTTTTATCTGGGACTTTTGATCTCTAGAACTATTAGACAAAAGCTTCTATCCTTTGTAAGTCACTCATTTTGTGGTACTCTGTTATGATAGCCTTAGGAAATGAATAGGTTGTCATTCAATTTGAGCCAAAGGATCTCAAGCATTTTTTACAGCTTGTTCTTTTTTTGTGATTGTGAAAATTATGTAGAAAATAATTTGTGCTCATTGTAAAAAAATCTGGAAAATGAATGAATTAAAAACTATCACAGTGATAAATTCTACTAACATTCTATATTGCCTCTCCACACTATTTCTGTATTAAAAAAAGATTTAAAATACTTATGTTAATAAATGTGCACGTGGGTACTGCATAAATTTACTGATAGGTACTTGTCCTTATGTGTGTGTGTGTGTGTGTGTGTGTGTGTGTGTGTATATCTATATATATATATATATATATATTACTTCAGCATTAAAGCATTTATACTGCATATGTTTCATGTTGTTTATGGACTATTTTTATTAAACATTAGTAATTGAATTGTTTTCATATGCTCTAGAGACACTAACATCTATGTTGTAACAACACACTGATGATTTTTAAACCCAAACTAAGCTGGCAGGACATTGTCCGATTCTTCTTTATCTCATATATTGTATTACCTCATAATGGAAAAGGAACAACACAGGAGGCAATGGTTTGTTAAATATTGTTTTTATTTCACAAAGGCTGAGATATGTGAAAACATCTTAATCTTCATCGGAACACTCTAACAGCTATCAGCACTTAGGGCCTATTAGCATTTTATTTAAATAGAAGTTATAAATCTTCTTCTCGTTTTAGTTTAATTTTCTGGCCTACCCATCAATTTTTAAGGCAAACCACATCTGAACAAAAAAAAAAAATTAAAAAAAAATCAAAGAATACCTACATTTAAAATTTTGTGTTTCATCTTCTAGCAAAACCACCCATAAACAAGAATTACTGGGTAAAGAAAGAGTGACATCTGGTGGCCATGGGTGAATGTGTAACAGTGGTCATGTGATGAATTAGCTTTAGATGCTATGGAATTCTTGGGGATTTGTTTTCCTTTCCTTCAGCCTCAATTTGAACTCGCACAGGAGTAATTGATGATCTGTTCCACAGTCAATACTTGGCCTTGTTTTGACTGCTGATATTGAGCTTCTCCAACAATTCCTCCCACAGATGTAGTCAATCTGATTGCTATGCAGTCCATCTGGTGAGGTCCATGTATAAAGTCACCATTTGTGGTTTGTTTTTTTTTTAAAAAAGGTATTTGCTATAAATAAATCATTGAGCATACAAAATTAATTCCGTCTCCAGCCTCATTTGTATCACCATGTTCAACTTTCCGGCTACCATTCCTTATTCATTATTTCCAACTTCTGTAGTCCAGTCACCAGTTATCATTAATGCATCTTGATTGAATGGTCAATTTTAGGTTGCAAAATTTGGAAGAAATTCTTAATTTTGTACTCTTTGGCTCTAGCTTTTGGTGGGTATATTTAAATAATTTTTGTATTAAAGGTCTTCCTTGTATGTATATGGATAGTATTCTATCACTCAGAACTTGAAGCTGTCTTTTTAACTATGAATGCAACATCATCCTCAGTTTTTCATTCCTGGCATGATTGCTTAATTAACTCTTCTCATCTGGAATAGTAAGATTAAGCTCTGGTGGTTTAGTGATAAGGAATTGTGTTGCCAACTAAAAATCACATAGTTCAAATCCACTTCTGAAGAAAGAAAGAGAGAAAGACAGTCTAGACCCTTACTATTTTAGGGAGATTTGCTGGACTAATGGTAAAGAGCTGTGTTGTCACCCTAAAACCATGCATCTTGAATTCACCAGTTGTTCTGCAAGAAAAAGATAGACAATCAACTCCTGATTGCATGGAAGTTCTGGACTATAGGACTTACTAGATTAGGATGACACAACATTGTTGCTGAAACCAAGGAGGACCTCAAGCATTTGCTGCAGAAGTTCAAGGACTGTAGCCTTCACTATGGGTTGAAGCTCAACATCAAGAAAACAAAAATTCTCACCATTGGAATAATTAGCAACATGATAGATGGAGAAGAGATTGATATTGTTAACAGCATCAGCTTGCTTGACTCCACAATCAATACTCTTGTTACCAGTAGCCAGGAAATCAAAGGATGAATTGCAATGGAAAAGTCTGCTTTCAAGGACCTCTCCAGTGTACTGAGGAGCAATGATGTCAACCTAGAGACTAAGGCCCAATCCAAGACATGGTCTTCACAATTACTTGCTATGCATCAGAGATCTGGACAATGAATAAGGATGATGATAGAAGAAATAATCTATGCCTTTTAGTTGTGGTGCTGGAGAAGACTATTGAATATAGCATGGACTGCTAGGAGAATAAACAGTTCTGCCCTGGAGAGGGTGAAACCAAGCTGCTCCTTGGAAGCAAGCATTTTGAAGCTCCATCTCACATATTTTGGGCACATGGCCAGGAGGGACCAATTCTTGGAGAAGGACATCATGATTAGAAAGGGAACATGTAGGAGATGAAGAGCCCAGTTGAGATGGAGTGAAACGGTACCTGGAGTAATGTGGGTAAGTGTGTCAGAGACAGTGAGATTGTCTCAGGATAGTAGAGCATTCAGAGCTATTGCATATGGGGTCACTATAAGTCCCAAACTACTTGATGGCATATAAGAACAACAATTAGGTTTCTTTAAGGGCAGGATGCAGTTATTGTATACTAAATTAAAAGAACAGATAAAGTTCTTTTAAAGGAGTTGTGTGATGACAGGCTGTAGGGGTTTGGGGGGAAGGGATTAAAGGGATAAGGATAGCTAGCTCTGTTGGCCAGTGGCAAGAAGCTGTACTGCAATCCCAGTCCCATGCAGTTCGAGTCCACCAGCTCCAGAGGAGAAGGACTAGCAATCCCCTCCTGTGTGATTTCTGCCTCTGAAACTACCAGCCGCCTCCCTGAGGGTCAGCTATGAATTGTTCCAGACTTGACAGTACACAACAAGAAAAACAAAGGGATAGGGTATTGTTTTTGTGAAATTCTCTTTTGAATATTCTTTTAAATATATCTGAATAGCAGTGTCATGTTTGGTAAATGCTGAGGATCTTGTGTCCAGAACTATAGGGTTTACAAGATGATTAGTTAGAGGGAGTGTTGAAATGTTTAAAGGAGTAGGTAGAATAGGTTAACTGTAGAATAGAATGGTGTAGGGGTACAGAAAGTAAGGGTTGCTTGTAGCTTGACTGTGATATCATGGGAAGGACCAGAAATGAGTGGGAGAGAAAAAAAACACACAACCATATATCTGGACAGTGCACTGTAAAGGGGCCATGCACAAACATTGGGAGCCTTGACTATACCCACACCTGACATTTTGGAGGCTTATAAATTTAAGAAGGGTAAAGTAGGTTGCTCCAGTATCAATAAGGAATGAAATTGGTTTGCCTGCTTCATCAGGGTTACGGCTCAGACATGGTGATGGTGTTCAGGCATCTGTGCCCAAGCACATTTAATTTTCAGCAGCAAGGCTGATGAGGCCTAGAGGAGCATCTCTTTCTCTGTTGTGCAGGGAGGTGTGGCCTGTCTGCAGTCTGACTTCCAATGTGGTCCTAAGAAGGCAGGGCTTGAATGGAGGTTTAGGGCAATGCTTTCTTTGCCCAGTGTCCGCTCTGGCAGCACTTCAAGCAAGGACCTGGTGGATGTGCCTGGGCTCTGAGCCATGTAAAGGTTTTGGATACTTATTTGGGGGTTTTCTGAGAGGAGAGGCCTCTAATAGCGGAGGCTAACAATTGGAGCCTTTTGTTGTTTGGACTTTTGCCTCATCTTTATTATTAAAAACTTTAAAGACTTGATTTACTGAGTCTTACTGAGGGGTTTGAAGGCCTTCTTCTAGTTTTTATAGTTTACACCTGATGTCAGGTTCTGATTGAGAAATGAGCCTGAGATTCAAAACTATTTTGGAGACTAGTGGGGTCAATATTGATGTATTTTTTTAAAAGCTGCCATAAGGCGGAGCAGGAAGGTGGCAGGGTTTTCATGTTGTTCCTGAACATCCTCAGAGAGATTTTTTTAAATTTTCTTGCTATATAAGAAAAATTGTTTTTTAGTCCTCCTATCAAGCAGGAGCTTGATACACAGCCTACATCTATTGTCTCCCTCTCATTAATGTTTTTAATTTGCTTTTGTTTTTTCCTTGTTGTGTACCAGTCAAATCGGATAGATCTGAATGGCACAGGAGAAGATTGCCCTGCTTTCTTCAGAAGAGTATTTACTGTATTCAAACTGCTTGTCTTCAAGATTGCAGGGCAGATTCTTGCTACTAGGCCATCAGAGTTCCCTTCCTTTTGGTAATCTTAATGAGGGTTTTCATCTGGGACAGCTTCAGTCCTTACTGGGAGGTCAGGGGCCTCACAGCTGAATTGATCCTCTTGGTTTTAGGCCTCCACCACACTTCATTGCTTTCCTCTGGGGTTATGATGTAGGAAAGAATGACATATAAGTCATTCCATGTGCAAGTCATAGAATTAAGTTAACCATTGAATTCTTTAAGGAAGGTGGTAGAGTCATCAGTAAATGAGCCCAACCCTTTTTTGATTTGAGAAAGATCTATGAGAGAAGTGGGGGTGAACCCTAACTATTCCCTCAGCTCCTGCAACTTCTCTAAGTGGGTATTCAAAGAGAGCTTATAGAGGTCTGGTAAAACTAGGTTCCAAGGGGGCGAAGTTGGGGTTTTGGTATACATCTGTATAGAATGCAGGAGGCTGAAGTAGAAGGTGCCTGTAGGAACAAGAAGGGGGCAGGCCAGCAGGATCAAAAGTAGAACAGAAGAAGATTCATCAGTAGGGAGGGGTTTGGGAGAGATTTAATGCAGGAGGAAAATTTGGTAGGGAAAGCAGGAGTTAGAGAGTTCTGTGTGTGTGAGGGCGAAGAAGGCCTGGACATAAGGAACTTCAAACCACTTCTGTTATCATTTGAAAGAATTGTCTAAGTCAATTAAGATATTAAAATTAAAAGCACTATTTTTAGGCCATAGTGATCTATTGTCCAACTAAGGCACTTGGATCACAGGTCTGAAGACACACTGACAGTTCAAAGGTTTTTGAGGGGGTATTCAAGTGGGGTGCTGTTGGAGGGAGGTTTATATGCAGAAATTTTTGGCGGGTTCAGCAGATCACATAAGAAAGTGTTGGTTGTGCAGTATTCTGTTGATGTCTTTTTCTTATCTTGCAGGTGTAGTCTTAGTTGACCTCATTTTACTGTAGTATTCCTGGAATGTCCTGTGTTGTTTTTTTTTTTGCCATTTCAGCTTTCCACTAGTAGTTGAACAGGCAAGAACCAGGGTGAGGGCTTTATCTTAGAAGTAGAAATTCTAGCGACAATGGGACCATTTTCGTTTACCTAGCAATAATATGTTGTTTCTTTTCACTTGGATGCACAAGCAACATGGTAACAGCAGTCAAAAAATCAAAACATGTTGCACTTGGAAAATCTGTTGTTAAGGACCTCTCCAAAGTGAAAGAGCAAGGATATCAGTTTGAAAACTAGGGTGCACCTGATCGAAGACATGGTATTTCCAATTATTTCATATGTATCAAAAAAAAAGAGACAATTAATAAGGAAGATGCCTTTGAATTGTGGCTCACAAAAATTATCAAATAACATAATTGTTAAAAGAATAAGCAAATCTGTCTTAGAGGAAGTACAACAGAGTGCTCATTGCAGGCACAGATGGTGAAAGCTGGTTTCACATACTTTGGGAATGTTGTCAGAAGGGGCCAAACCTTGGGGGAAGGCATCATGCTGTGAAAAGTAGAGGGTCAAGCAAGAGACAAAGATCTTCAACAAAATGGATTGACACTGTGATTGTAACAATGGGCTCAAGTATATCAGAGATGGTGAAGATGATGTAGGATAGGACAAGATATAGATCTATTGTTCATAGGGTCACTAAGTTGTAGTCAATTCAATGGTACCTAACAACAATACACAGTTTAATTTCTTGACTGCTGCTTTCATGGGTATCATAGGAGTGTCATAACAACAGAGAGATCTAATTGAAGGAGGAGCAAGCAATGGTGATAATTTGGTACTCAAAAGACCTTGAAAAGAAAATTGAAGTTTTAGCAAAGATATATCGGGTAAAATAAAATTGGGGAAAAGCCCACCTAGACTTTCTTTTTTAAATGAAGATGGTATCTGCTGGTGTATGTTGGTGTGTCACACACTTTGTCTTTTTTGAATGAAAATATCATTTTGAATATATCGTACTTATTTCCATAAATTAAAATGCATCTTGATATTTCAGAGTTTTTACTTAAGGTGTCAATTTTCGCACTTATTCTCTACAATATTTCACATCCACTTCTAGCTAAATCTTTTACATGGTTTGTGTCTGTGGTGGAGATGAGCAGAGAGAGTCTCAAAAAACCTTATTACTGTCAGTTGAAACTGTCTCATAACTGATCCTCCAGAAGATTTTCAGAGAGTGTAAATCTATAGGAGGAAGGACCATCTTTCCCCTCCAAAAGCACCAGATGGATTTGAACTGCCTGCCTCTGTGTTGACAGCACAACTCCTTACCCACTAAACCATCCAAGAGAGGGTCAGAATCTTGAAAATTCTCATCCTCCGGCTTGAACAATGCAAGTGCTTAATGATTTCAAGTGTATCAAAGATCATATGCCATCTAAAACTTTCCTTCCCTCTTCCAATGTCTTACTCATTGACTATATGTTGTCTTCTCTTTCTTTTCTAAAAAGTAATTGTTTTATCTCAGGCCATAGACTCATTCTATACATTCACAATAGGCACTTAATAAATTTAAAGACGTCTTTTGAAAAACCTCAACAGAATGATTCTTAAAAGGTGCAACAGGATGCTAAGACAAATGTGATTTGAGAGGTCTCTTCAAACCAGTCAAATCCATTCACCTACTTTGGACTTCCCCCTACTCCCCACCCCATAGGATTAGCTCTGTTTTAAACACCAATAATCTTATCAAAGGCCTCCCACAGGCATACCCTATAGGCTTTGTATGACCTTAATCGAGTATTAGCCCTACCCTACAATTAATCCCTAACTATGAAAGCTGAGTTCTCTCTCTAAAACTGGAGCCGTTTGAAAAGGGATTAAAAAGGAGAGAAGCAAAGCTTGTTGACTGTGGTTGCCTGTAGGCAGATCAAACAAGGGGAAGTCAGTTTAGAATTGAGTCGGAACCACTGAATATCCAAACTGACTAAACCCTTCTCTCCTAGATATTAAGAAATTTATTTAAATTAAGATACTGCGGTAGAAGAGGAAGAAGTTCACAATTACAAGATTTTAATACCGTATTCTTTATCTTTGTTTGGCTTCCCGACCACAAAACTTTAAGAGCTTCAGGAAAAGGAAAGACTCCTTTATGGCCAGGTTTATAATTTCTCAGACATGAAGAAATTGTCAAACTGGAATAGGATTATCGGAGAATGACAGGGATATTCCTTGATTTGTAATTTTCCGCTCAAGTTTTCTATTTACCAAAGGAAAGCCATTATGTCCGTTATTACGTAGTAATAAATTAAGGCTCTTTCCTCGGTGTTGATGAACTGATGAAAATACTTTCGACTTGCCAATGCGCGTGGACAAATCGATTAAGACACTACGCAAACAAGCTTTTCAGCAGGATGAAATCCTGAGCCATCCATTTAACCCGTCCAAGGAAGTGCAAGGTTTCATTGGCCAATCAAAACACTGAAAACAAACCGCCTGCCTTTCTTTAGCCTTCCCCTCCCTCATTTTGATGACCTAATTTGGGGCGGGAACTCCACTGGCGCTTCGAGTTTTCAACTAGGTCCGCAAGCCTATTATTTAAGGACTTGCCACAAACGGACGTTATCTTCTCAGTTGAGAACATGTCTGGTCGTGGGAAAGGAGGGAAAGGTTTGGGCAAAGGAGGCGCTAAGCGCCACCGTAAAGTGCTCCGAGATAACATCCAGGGCATCACCAAGCCCGCCATTCGCCGCCTGGCTCGGCGTGGCGGCGTCAAGCGCATCTCCGGCCTCATCTACGAGGAGACCCGCGGGGTGCTGAAGGTGTTCCTGGAGAACGTAATCCGGGACGCCGTCACCTACACCGAGCACGCCAAGCGCAAGACTGTCACCGCCATGGACGTGGTCTACGCGCTCAAGCGCCAGGGACGCACCCTCTATGGCTTCGGAGGTTGAGTAATCAGTCATAACTACCAAAAAAAAGGCCCTTTTCAGGGCCGCCCACTAAGTCACTTAAAAGGGCTGGCTTGCATTGTATACACTATCAAACACGAGTATTGCAAACTTAACAAGGCACGGGCCTAAACTCTTGCGGACTAGCTGGTGCAGTCTAGTACAAAGGGTTTATGTAAATTAAGGCTCTTAAGGAGTAATCTCCCATTGGACAGTTTCAGTGTTTCAGAAAATGACAACGTGAGGAATAGACAGGACGGAGGTATTCCGAAGTCGCGTTTCCATTGGCTTAAACAACTAAGGAAATGAATGTACAGCCTTCCGTGGTTTTCTACGGTTTTTTAACCCTTTGAGTAGCAGAGGAAATCTGGCAAAGGTTTCTCTGGACAATCCACAGACTGCTAAACAAGAGAGACAGTCCGTTCACCCTTAGAAGTGAGTCAACCCTCTGCTAGGAACATCAGTCAGGCAAGTTGATTTTTTTCAATTCACAACTCCGTCTGACAGGAAAACAATGTCACAATGTCCAAGGAAAGCACGGGCTGGGGTGATTGGAATCGTGTTACTTTTACCACAGTTTAATTTTTTGGGAGAGTTAATTTTGGGGGGAGGGGGGTTGAAAGTCCAAATCGAGAAATAAATTTACAAAGGCCAGATCCTTCAAAGCCAAATATTAAAATGGAATATATTGCTTAACATGAGCATTTTCAAAGTCACCCTAATACCAAACCCTCAAATGAGCACTTTGCTGGCAATGGTGATCAGCCTGCTAACCTAAAATTTGGTGATTCAAACCAACCCAGTGGTTCAGCAGGTAAAGGCCCTGGCAATCTGCTTGTTAGAAGCTTTCGAGTGTGACTCATAGCAACCCTGTGAATTACAGACCTGAACCCTACCCTATCCTGTACCATGCCATCTCTGATATTCCCAAATGTGGTGTTGTAGTCACTGTGTCAATCCATCTTGTTAAGAGTCTTCCTTTCTTTTGCCAAGCTTTCCTTGCACAATGTCTTTTTCCAAGGGCAGGTCTCTCCCAATACTATGCCCAAAGTATGGGAGAGAGTGTCATCATCGTTGCCTCTAAGGAGCAATGAGATTGCACTTCCTCCAAAACAAATTTGATTGTTCTTTTGGAAAGATATCCGTTACTCTACTCCAACATTACAATTTAAAAGCATTGGTCTTTCTTATTCTTTTTTTTCAACTTCTAGGTGCCTAGGAATCAATTGAAAATACCATGACTTGCAACAGGTGGACCTTTGTCTTTAAAGTTATCTTTGTTTTTTTATCTCTTTAAAAAAGGTTCTTGGCAGCATAATTCTCCAATGCAACACATCTTTTGATCTTTTTGACCATGCCTATCATAGGTGTTGGTTGTGGATCCAAGCAAAATTAAATCACTAGCAACTTCAATCTTTTCTCCATCTATCATGAAGCTGTCTCACATACTTTGGGCATGTAGCCAGGAGGGACTGTTCTTTGGAGTGGGACATGCTTGAAAGGGTGGAGAGACAGCACAGGAGAGGAAGACCATGGACTAGATGGATTGCTACAGTATCTGGGGCAATGAGGGTAGATGTGTTAATATCAGGGAGATTAATTGGTTCAGGATAGAGCAAGCTTCAGAGCTATTGTACATAAGGCCGCTATGAGTTCCAGGTGATTCGAGAGCATATAACAACAGCATAGGTCAGTAGAAGAGATCTAGCATTGTAAATCTTTCCAGAAATAGACTCTTGCACCTCTCTGGAACCACCTACCTTTCCATTATTAGACAAGTGACTAACCATTGTACCATCAGGGCCCCTCTATGCATTTTGTCATTCTCCTCTGTCACACAGTCACTGTGCATCAAAATAAACTCCCAAGGCATCTAACAGGAGTAGTATGGATTTAAGATTCCAGGTTCATCTTTTGAATGGCAAACTACTAAATTAATCAAAAAGTTAAACTGTCAGGTGTCCTTCAGTTGAGGATGATTCATGGGATCCCTGTGAACAAAAGATCTGGACCCAGTCCTGTCCCATCCTCATCATCTTTGACACACTTGAGTCCATAGGTGCAGTCTCTATGACACTCATTTGTCAAGGATCTTCCTCTTTCTGATCTTCCACCTTTTCAAGCATGATGTCTTTCTCCAAGGAAGAGCCTCTCCTAACAATATGACCAAAGTATGAGACAAAACTTTGTCATCCTTGCCTACAAAGAGTACACTGGCAGCACTTTTCCAAAGACCTGTTTATTCTGTTGGCAGTCCATGCAATAGTCAGTGTTTTTCTCTGACACTACAACTCAAAGGCATCAATTCTTCTGCCATCCTTCTTCATTGTCCAGCACGCAGATGCATATTAAGTGACTGAAAAAGCCATGACCTGAATCAGGTGCACCTTCATCTTCAAATTGGCATCATTACTCCTCCTTAGTAATTTGGCAAGGTCCCTGACAGTGGATGTTTCCAATGCAATCTGTTTCCTCTCCTGACTGCTGGTACCAAGGATGTTGACTGTGAATCCAAGCAAGATGAAATTGTTGATGATTTCAATCTTTTCTCCATCTCTCATAATGTTGATTATCAGTCCATTAGTGAGGATTTTTTTTGTCTTAATAATCTTTTAAGATGCAATCTATATTGCAGGCTGAAGTCTTTGCTCTTCTGAATTTTAAATAATGTTAAATTACCAATTAAGTGAAAAGTTAAGTAAACATTGTTTAAAAGGCCCTAACAACTAAATTTCCATGAAAATGTTGTTCTGCCTATAGAACATTTTGATAATCTGATGAGCATATAGATTCTTTTAAGAAATAAAATATATAGCATCACAATTGCATTAAACCAAATATATTACCACATTAGGGTGTTGTTATGTGCCGTTAAGTCAGAACCAACTCACAGCTGGAGGGTGTTTCAAAGTCTGTAAATCACTCAGGAAGATACTGGTCATCTTTCTCCCACTGTAGCCAGCGGATTCTATCTGCTTGCCTTCTGTTTGGCACAACTGAGTTCAGTATAACTGCTTTTTAAAAAATTGACAGTAAAATATAAACTTAATAATTAGACCACATTTTGGGAATAGCATTGATGGTAATCAACATTTCAAGTTTCTTTCCACAGCTATAAATGGAAAATATTTTCTACAGGTTAGTGATAGATAATAGAAAGAAATGCTAAGTTGGTTGTTGTTGTTGTTGTTAAGTGCTGCCAAGTTGACTACAATTCATAGCGACCCTATATGAACAACAGCTTTGAACCTTGTCCTATCCTGAGCCAACCTAGCCATCTATGACAAACCTGACATCATTGCCACAGTTACTGTGTCAATCCCTCTCATCCAAGGTCTTTCTGTCCTGCACTGACCCTCCATCATTCCAAGCATGATGTCTTTCTCCAAGGACTGACCTCTCCTGACAACATGCACAAAGTATGTGAGATCAAGTCCATTGCCTCATCAGTCCATGTATGTTCAATACTCTTCTCCAGCACCACAACTCAAAGGCATTGATTCTTATTCTGTTATCCTTAGGCATCGTCCAGCTCTCAGATGCATAGCAAGCAATTTAGATGAGATACACCTTAGTCTCTAGATTGACATTGTTTCTATTTAGCACTCTGGAGAGGTCCTTAACAGCAGATTTTCCCAGAGCAACATATCTTTTGATCTCCTGACTGCTGACCAACGGTATTGATTGTGAATCTGAGTAAAGTAAAATTGTTAACATCAACCTTTTCTTAATCATGATACTTCTTACTGTGTAGATCGTAACAAACTATGGGTAACATTGAGAAGAACACTTAATTGTGCCCATACAAAATTAATACATAGACTAAGAAGCTGTTGTTCAAATGGAACAAGGGAACACTGTATGGTTTAAAACCAACAATCCCAGAGGCGAACGGTTCGAATCCACCAGATGCTCTGCCGGGGAAGGAGGGACAATCTCCTCCTGTACCAGTCAGATCTGATTTGACAGTGCAC
>NW_006399820.1:213402-236622 GCF_000299155.1 Elephantulus edwardii | reverse complement strand
TCCTCCTGTACCAGTCAGATCTGATTTGACAGTGCACGCACACAAAATAATAATAAAACCAAGAAGAGTGTGTGTCAGGGGGTGTATCCTTTTCCCATACTTATTCAATTTTTGTGGTGATCAAATAGTTCGTTAAGTCTGACTCTATAAAGAAGAATGTACCTTATGCAGATGACACAACCTTACTTGCTGAAAGCTAACGGGACCTAAAGCACTTGTTGCAGAAGGTCAAAGACTACAATCTTTAATATTGCAATTAATATTGTATTTTAATGTCAAGAAAACAAATTTCTTTACCACTGGGCCAGTGAGCATGATATATAGAGTCATAATATATGGAGAAAAGATTGAAACTATTAAAAGATTTCATCTTACTTAGATCCACAATCGGTGCCCTTGGTACCCGCAGTCATAATATAAGGAGGCATATTGTTTTGGGTAAGTCTGCTGTCAAGGACCTTTCAAAGAAATTGAAGAATAATGATGTAAATTTGAAGACTAAAGTGCACCTAATGCAATACAAGGTCTTTTCAATTAATATGTGTTTGAGAGCTGGAATAGGATGGATGATGGAAGAATTTATTTTGAATTGTGTTTTTTTATTTTGTTTTATTAATTTTAATGAAAGTTTACAGAGACTTAGGGTTTCCGGTCATTCTTTGTTGCACTTTTCTCACTGCCAACCCCACCCCCCTTCACTCTTCTCCTTGAAAAGTAAAAGAAAAACTCTTTCATTGTTATGCAATTCCTCCTGCCAAATCCCCTTCACTGTGCAGCCTTCATTTTGGATTCCTGTAATGACAATATTGCCCAATCATATATCCCTTTTAAGCAGATCTCTCCCTTATCTGTTTCAATGCACTATACATCATTCCTTCCTCCTTCTCTGTCTTCCCTCAGTCCTGATGTCAGTCTCGTTTTACAACAGTGGCCTTATGCAATATTTGTCCTTTTGTGACACATATTTAATTCAGCATAATGTCCTCCAAGGTCATCCATTTTGCATAATATTTCATGAGTTCCTTGTTTTTCAATGCTGCATAGTATTCCATTGTGTGAATATACCAGAGCTTCTCTATCCATTCCTTTGTTGATAGGCACTTGGGTTGTTTCCAACTCTTTGCTATTGTGAACAAAGCCGCAATAAACATGGGTGTGCGTATATCTGCTTGGGTGGCAGTTATGGTTTCTTTAGGGTAAATTCCCCAGTAGTGGAATTGCTGGGTCAAATGGTATGAATTGTGGTTTTGTAGAAGAATACTGAATATCCTGTGGACTTTCAAAAGAATAAATATGTATATCTTGGAAACAGTGTGGCTAGAGTTCTTCTTGCAAGTAAGAATGGCAAAGCTTCTTACATATTTTGGATATGTTTCTGGGAGAAGCTATTCATTCCTTGGAGATGGATATCATGCTTGGGAGGGTGGAGAGTCGGAAGAAGATCCTCATAAAAATGGATTGACATGGTAACTGCAGCAGTTGGCTAAAATCTATCAGAGCTGAAGAGGATGGCATAGGATAGGATTCAGATCTCTTGCTCATAGGGTCACCATGAGTCATACTCAGCTTGACAACAGTAATTATCATGATACTACATATTGGCCCAGTTGCGAGGATTTTGGTTTTCTTGATGTTGAAATGCAATACAAATTGAAGGCTGCAGTCCTTGATCTTCTGCAGCAAACACTTCAAGTCCTCCTCAGTTTCAGAAAGCAAGGTTGTAAAGTCTTCTTCCAACCCTGAAGCCACATTCTTCATCAAGTCCAGCCTCTCAAATGATCTATTAGACACAGATTGAAAAAATATGGGAGAAGGATATATCCCTGACACATTCCTTTCTTGAGATAAATTGGTTAGATCCTTTTTCCACACACCACCCCCCCCCCAGCCTTCTAATCTAAATTAGAGGGAGCTCTGGTGGTATAGTGGCAATTAACTGCCTCTGAAAACCCACTCAGAGGATCACTATGTGAGCTCTGACTCAACAGTGCACAATACACACAATCCAAATTCAGAGTCGCTCTGGTTTCTAATTATTTATCCTTCAGAAATCCTTGGACACTGGACTAAGAATATCTGATGCAAGGTTGCCAGATACCAACCCATAAGGACTTAATGTATATAGACCACACTGCTCCACAATACCAAACCCAAAATTCATTTCAATATTATCAATTATAATGGCCCATAAAACCAGGTAGATAGAACTGCCCTTGTAGTGTTTTAAAGGCTGTAAATATTTGCAGAAATTAACTGGCACATCTTTCCCCCACAGAGCAGCTTATGATTCTACAGCTTATGATTCTAAGCCACTAACCTGTAAATTAGGGAGCTCTGGTAGCCTAGTGGTAAAAAAACAGTTTTAATCCACCAGCTGCTCTGAGGGAGGATGGGCAATCTCCTCCAATGTGATTCATTGCCTCTGAAAACCCACTGAAGTGTCAGTTATGGGTCGCTTCCAACTCTGCCTCAAAGAACAACAGCAACCTGTAAATTAGCAACCACGCATTTAACCGGTAAACTACCAAAAATCTATCTAAACCAAAGCTTACTGTGGAGACCATTCCAGCTCATGTGACTCCTCCTCTGGTTTCTGAAGAGTTACTGGTAGAGTCTAAACCTGACATTTCAGTTAGCAGCTTAATACTGGGGCCACCAGGTCTCCCCTCAAGGATCCAAAGAACAATATTAAAAGCAGTTGGAACAAAAAAACACAGGCAGTAACATTTATTTCATAGCTAAACTTAATTTCCTGTCTCCAACACAGTGAAAAAGGTTTTTTATATCTAGAAACAGCAAACTAGTTTCTGAGGTTTTATTGGTTGATGCAATGTTTATTCATTAAGTTCCAAACTTGTGAAACAAAACACTTCGCCAGCTAATTGATTCAAAACTGACCCTTCAGTTGGTGGCTGTTTATCACAGCATGGGAACAAACTGCCTTTCTTGCTCTTGGGGAGCTGCTGCTTTCAGAGCCTTAAAGATGCTATTAGCCAAGCAACTCCACACTCATGACTTTCTAAACCAATAAATTAGAGTCCAAAACCTACTTAGAGAGTTCTGATGGTGTAGTAAGTAATGGTGATGCCAACCCAAAGGTTAAACAGTTTGGATACAATAGCTCTGTAGAAAGTGGGCAGTCTCTTTCCTTATGATTTAGCCTTTGAATACCTGCTGGAGGCTTACCTTTGAGTCGTTGACTTAGTGGTAAATTGCACAAGGCAAAAGGATCACAATTCGTGTCGGCCACACTCTGGGGGAGAAAAATTATTGTCTAATCCTTCGTACAACTGATTTACTGCCAAAAACCCACTGGAAGGCTCAGCTATTTATTGGTAGGCTCTGACTAGACGAGACACAACTAAAACTGCCCCCACCAGGTGGCGTTTATTTCGCTCAATACACAAACTTGTGACCCAGGATACACTGTTCCAGAAACTTCCAGTTGTTAACGTCATTTTTAGAAATAGTTGGTGGCTCTTAAAAGAGCCTTTTGGGTTCTCTAGAAATTAGATGTTCCTCACTTCTTCATAGCTGCCTTTTTAAGTTTGAATTGCTGGTTTGGTCTGGGCTCTCCAGCCTTAAGCTTCTCGGTTCTGGCCTTTACTGGGACCTTTGCGCTGCTGCTGGAGTTTGACACTCTTAGCCTTCCTCCCACTTCTAGCGACTGCTCGTGGTTTCTTGGCTTTTTTGTTCTTGCCATCCTTTTTAGGCTTAGAATCTCCAGCCAAGAGTGCCTTCTTCGTCTTGCTAGAGGCAGGCTTGACTTTGCCTCTGGTGGGCTGCGATGGGTTTTTGTTAAGTTTGAAAGAGCCAGAGGCACCGGTGCCTTTGGTCTGCACCAAGATACCCTTGTTCACCAAGCTCTTAGGGCCCTGCTTGATGGAGCCATTATTCTTGACTATATAGTAGCCAGATGCTGACAGTGCTTTTTTGAGCGCTGCCAGGGACATGCCACCACGCTGAGACCCCAAGAGCGCCTCAGTGACCAACGTGGACACAGAAGGCATAGGAGGCTTGTGGTTTGCACCAGTAGACTTCTTCCCTCTCTTCTTGGCAGAAGGCTTCTCCATATGAGCAGGAGCTGCTGGAGCTGCAGGTATGGTCTCAGACATACCTACACGGAAATCAAGAAAGTATGTAATAATTGGGAAGAAGCGTCAACTGGGGTGAGCCTGTGGGCCTTATATAGGGCATGGCGTGCTGTGATTGGTGCATCCCCAATGTGCTACCCCTCCCATAGGAGAAGGCTCATTTGTGTTTGTTCGACTCCAAAAAATTGAAACCCACAGTACTCTGGGGCACTCAGTTGTCCACATTCCACTGCTAAATGATCCGTGGAGACTCAGATTTCACACACCTTATCATCTTTTAATAAAAGAAGACCCTTTATGTCGAAATTATTCGATAAAGCCCAGGATTTTCAGCAAAATCAAAAAAGAGAGAACAAAGCTTTCTCTTTCCCTTGAAAATTTAAAAGTAATTTTTACCAGGATATTTATCCAACCTCTTTTGGGTGGTCTTCCAAACAGTTGGCTTTCATTTGTTGGATAATATAAGTTATTCACACCTTAATTTTCATAGAACTTAACTTATATATGTGATGGAAGTAACACAAATGTAGATGCCTCTCAGTAGTGTCAAAAGGCGCTTATAGAATTGCCTGAGGAGAACAGGAATATATTTGGGTAAACACAAACTACAAAACTATAATCATCTAGGTAAAGGATTGTGTGATTGAAATTCCTCCCCAAACCCTGTGACTTCACAGAACACAATCAAGAAGGAGTAAATCACATGGCTGTCAAAATTTATCTTCTTGGCCAAACCTCACTCAAGATTTGCTTCTGTTTTTATTACCTCAATTTCTTTCTGTGTCTCCAGACTGATAATAAGCATAAGTTCCTTCCCACATAAAATGTCAGGCAAGAGTCCAGGCGAACCACAGACCTGCAGCTCTAACAAGAGGAAAGAAAAAGGTGGCAGAACGATGGAGAAATATTTTTAATGTGTCTGAGATCCTTCTCTGGACTTTTCCTTGGACTTGCCTTGGTAAGGGATTTAATATTAGGGTTTTGGTGTGTTTTTGGTGTTGTGTTTTGTGGAATTTGTTTTGCTTTTCCCCCAGGAAACTCAGACCATTGAGTAGATTGCTGAAGAAGCAGTTCAGTGTGGCCCAATTCCCTGGTCTCAGCAAAGTAAATCCTCATAAAGACTCTTTTGTGAAGATGTTTTTATGTCTGATTGAGAAGTTCCTATGTTATTGTCTAGGCCCACCAGCCACCAGAGGTTTGTAAGAAGAGAAGGCTATTGTATTACTGTAGTGGTAGCTCTAAACATAATCAGTACTGAAGATTTAGTGTCAGAGATTGGGAATCTGATGCAATATTTTCTGAAAGAGAGCAAGAGTTGGCATGTATGAAAGAGTCTGCATCCGAAATAGTTCAGAAGCAAACGTGAAATAGAAAAGTTTCTCTCACTCCTCTGTTTTTTCTCATAACCTTGAAACAGAAATTCAGAAATTAATACTACCTTAAGTGCCAGTAGTACTGTGATATCCTGTTTTTTTCTATTCCATTTTATAAAAAATACTAGTTGCAAATTGGGAAATTTATTTCATTATTTATTAATGATTAAGACCCTCAGTTGCAAAAAATCTTTAACCTTAAAAAGAATGTATTTTGCTAAAGACCTTGTCTTGACATTTGCTTGGTTTCTCTGGCCCTTAAATGGTCTCTCAGTACTGTGTCAATAAATGTCTATGGCTTAAGTTTCCCTTCTGTGAAATTATTTTATTCTTTTATTTATAGGTTGACAGAATAAAAACTATTATTTTAAAAATAATATATGCTTGAGGAACTTGGACAAGTTTTATATTACAGAATATAAGACACAGAGAAAGAACCATGGCTTAAGTTTTGTATTGAATTGATATAAAGAAGGGCACTGGAGTGGCTTAGTGGTAAAGAGTTGTGCTCAACTCAAAGGCAGGTAGTTCAAATCAGCCAGCTACATGGGAGAAAAATGGCCAATCTCTTCCCAGTGTGATTTACAATCTCTGAAAGATAGAGGGTAGGCGAAAGAAAGGGAGAAATTCAACCATGTGAATGAATTGACACAGTGACTGTCACAATAGGCTCTGATGTGTCAGGAAGTGTGAAAATGATACAGAATAGGACGGGGTTCAGATCTGTTCTTCATAGGGTCACTATGAGGCATACTTGAATTTATGCCACCTAACAACAACAGCAATGGGGCATGCTGTATTAAATTTGCTCTATATTTGGGAAGGGTGTACGCCAGGGATGTGTCCTGTCTCCATACCTTTTCAACCTGTATGCAGAACAGATAATCCAGGAGGCTGGGCTCTATGAGAATTGTGGCACCAGGATTGGTGGAAGATCTATTAACAATCTGCGTTATGCAGATGACACAACCCTGCTTGCTGGAACTGAGGAGGACCTCATGCACTTGCCGCGGAGGGTCAAGGACTGCAGCCTTCAGTATGGACTGAGGCTCAATGTCAAGAAGACAAAGATTCTCACCACTGGACTAATTGGCAGCATCAGGATGGATGGCGAAGAGATTGAGATTGTTCACAGCTTCAGTTTGCTCAGCTCCATGGTCAACACTCTTGGCACCAGCAGCAAGGAAATAAAAAAACGTATTGCAATGGGAAAGTCTTCTGTTAGGGACCTCTCTAAAGTACTCAAGAACAACGGTGTCTCTCTGGAGACTAAGGTGCGCCTGATACAGGCCATGGTCTTTGCAATCACTTGTTATGCATCAGAGAGCTGGACAATGACAAGGGAGGACAGAAGGAGAGTGGATGCCTTTGAGCTGTGGTGCTGGAGAAGAGTATTGAATGTACCATGGACTGCCAAGAAAACAAACACGATTCATCCTGGAGAGGGTTAAACCAAGCAACTCCTTAGAGGCAAGGATTCTGGGGCTTCATCTGACATACTTTGGGCATGTTGCAAGGAGGGACAGGTCCTTGGAGAGGGACATCATGCTTGGGAGGGTGGAGGGACGGTGCAAGAGGGGAAGACCCTCTATGATATGGATTGATTCAGTGTCTGGGATAATCAGGATGGGTGTGTCAGAGGCAGTGCGATTGGCACAAGATAGAGCAGGGTTTAGGGCTGTTGTACATAGGGTCGCTATGAGTCGCAAACGACTTGAAGAACAACAACAACGTATTTGTAATTTATATATTGTTGTTTTTATGTGGTGCCCAGTCAGAATTGACTCATAGTTCATACTCCAGCAGGTTTTTAGAAGTTGTAAACTACATGGGAGGAGATTGCCTATCTTTCTTCCTCAGAACAGCTGGCAGATTTGAACTGCTGCCTTTGAGTTGGCAGTACAACTTTGGAATACATAAATAACATTTAAATGGTAAATAAATATTTATATGACATATATATTTAGCCTGTATATATCCTATATAGTCATATACACATATGTCTGACATATATGTAAATAAATTAAAGGGGTATTGGAAATTATTTTTTATCAAAGATCAGCAAAGAGATTGAGATCCAACTAGACAGTACGTAACAATATATATATATTTTAAAAAGTAACTTATTACTTTTTAATTGTCTTTTCAAAAAGCTTTTGACTGTGTGGATCATAACAAATTATGGATAATATTGAGAAAAATGGGAATACCATAATATTTGATTGTGCTCATGCATAATCTGTATCTAAACAAAGATCTGAACAGAACAAGGAAATGGAGCATGGCTTAAAATCAGGAAAGGTGTGCATCATGGTTGTATCCTTTCTATATAGATATCCAATCTAAATGCTGAGAAATCATTCAAGAAGTTAGACTACATGAAGAAGAAAGAATATAACATTAAAATTGAAGGAAGACTCATTAACATCCTTATGTGCTATGCAGATGACACAACTTTTTAATTTCTAGCTTGCTAGAAATGAGGGCTTGAACCACTTGCTGTAGTAGATCAAAGACTAAAGCCTTCAATATGAGTTACAACTCAAGAGGTGTAAACCCACTTGAGGGTCATTCTGTAAACAGCAATGAGATGTTTTTGGACTTTGTTTTGTTTTCATTTTCTTCATTAGTGGCTCATCCCCTAAAGACTTCATATGGGCTTTCCAACTAATGTTTTTATTATCTGTTGATTAATTTTGTTAGTATAGTAAAGCAATTAGAATAGTTTTTGGCACATACAAATAGTGTTGTTTGCTGTCATCAAATAGACTGTAAGTTATAGCAACCCAATGTACAGCAACATGAAACCCTGCTCCATCCCACGTCATCCTCACAATCTCCACCCATAGTTTCAGTCACTGTGTCGATCCATCTTGTTGAGGGTCTTTCTCTCCTTTGCTGACTCTCTAATATTCCAAGAATGATGTGAGGGGTTTTTTCAATGATCGATCTCTCCTGAAAACATGCCCCAAAAATATGAGACAAAGTCTGTCCATCGATGTTTCTAAAGAACACTTTGGCTACACTTCCTCCAAGACAGATTTGTTTGCTCCTCTTGCAGTTCTTAGAATATTCAATAGTCTCTGCCAACACTATAATCCAAAGGATTATCATTCTTCTGGCTCCCTTATTTATGGTCTAACATGCATATGAAGCAATTGAAAATACCAAGGCTTGAGTCAGTGGCCATAGTCTTCGAAGTGACATATTTACTCTTTAGCACTTTAAAGAGGGCATTGGCAGCAAATTTTCCCAATATAATTTATTGGGAAAATACTAAGCATTGTAATTAATGTTACTACAACTATTATAATGTCTATTGTGACTCCTCTTTATCTTCCTTTTTTCTTTTCCATTACATTTCTCTTTCTCTCAAATTCTATGCAATTGCTTATTTCATCTGTTTATTGTCTAACCTCTCAGGTAGCATATAAGCTCTGGGAGGGTAGCAACTTCATTCTTTTCTAAGATGAGAGTCACTAAAGATAACATCTTAGCAGCTAAAGGAACAAGAGCCAATGAAAAGAGAAAAAAAAAATCCTCCCTATATCAACCCAAGACCCAGTATCCACTTCCTGGCCTCAGTGCTAGATGTTGTCTCTGCCAACAAGAAGCCATTGTGAAGTATCTTGAGAGAGACCTCCCTAAGAGGGAAGGCAGGGAAGAGGGGAAGAATCTAAGGCAGATGTATCAGATAACAGAGTCTGCTTGCTTTGTGTTCACCAACCCTTGTTTCTTCTTCTGTCTGGGCCTACAGCCAAGTTGTCTGCATTCTTCAGTCTCCCTTGCAGGTAGGAAGGTCTGAGATGGAATTCTAGTGAGAATAATGTGTGCAGAAGTAGCATGAGTCACTCCCAGGCCTCGCTCTAGAAAATCTCACTCATAAAGACCTTCTTTCTTCCTCTGTCCTTGCCTGATGTTGAGGCTCCAACAGAAATACCTGAGAGCCAAAGAATCCCAAGATTTCAGACACCACTTGTCAACTTGGGGTCCTCATAATACTCTCACTTTTGATCCACTGCTACGAATGTTGGGGTACCTGCAGTCCACCCAGGATATCATTGGTAAGCTCAAGGATCCACAGGTTCTTTCGCCTACCTCCTCTCCTCACTGTCACAACTCTCTGGGGTAAGTTTATTCATAGAACTCAGGAAAGTCCTATATTTAGTTTTCTTTAAAAGGTAACAAATAAAGAAATGTAAAGAAAGGCCCAGGAGGAATCACAACATGAAGCTTCCATGTCCCTCCAGGCACCAATGTCTTTCACCAGCTAGGAAGCCTATGAGCTTCAGTACCCAAAACTTTAAGTGGGGACCTCTCTGATGGCTTAGTGGTAAGAAGCTGTGATTCAGTCTCACAGGCAAATGATTCAAAACCACAAGCTTCTCTGTCGGAGAAGGATGGACAATCACCACATGTGCAATTTACTGCCTCTGAAAACCCACTGGAGGGTCAGCTGTGAGTCGTTTTCAACTGCATGGCACACATCAACAAAGTTAAACTCAATGTCTTATTCTTTTGGTTGATGTGACTCATTCTCCTATTCTTCAACCCTGAGGTTGACTGATACCAAACGGTCATTAGCATAACCTATTAGTAGATGTGGCACCAGCACCTCTCATGACGATGGCAGTCAAGAAAACAGAAGTCAGGTTGCTTTAGGAAAGTCTGCTGCCAGGCACCACTCTAGAGTGCTAAAGAGCAATGATGTCAGTCTAGAGACTAAAGTGTACCTGATACAGATTGTTTACCATTTGATGATGAAGCCTGGGTATCAGTGTGACTGTTAATGATTCTCTTCTAATTTGGCAATTATGATGTAATCATTACCTTGGCAAGATCTGATATAATAAACCATTTCTTTGAAGAGACTTTACTTAATGTGATCACTTCTACAATGAGCTCCACTATAGGCAGCCACTCAGCTGAAAGGGTGTTTCAACAAAGGTGTGGCCTATATTTAATGTACATTAACATCCATATGCATTTCCTGATTTCACTCTGGCTGGCTAGATCCTGCATTGGCCTTGTCACTTCTGTGTCTTTAACTTGAAAAGGTGGCCTGCCTGACTGCCTGACCTACCGGTTTTTAATTCTTCAGCCTCAAGAGTTACATAGGTCTGGAGAAGCCTGAAGTCATATCCCTAGACCTGGGATTTGTAGCATCTACAAGCACATGAACCATTTTATAAGCTTTAATGGTTTTGCTTCTTCAGTGGACACAGCCATAAGACACTGGCTCTCTGGAAAATACAGCTGTAATAAGCTAATTCTTGTTTCATTGTTTTTGCCCCTCAAAATATCTCATGTCCTGACCCCCCCACTCCCCATACTCCACTTTCAGTTCAGAATTGAAGTGAGGAAGTATGGTAATAGCTCATTCTCCAGATTTACTTCTTATTTTTTATAATTTATAACAAACTGGTAAATATCATGAATCCATTATAAATACATCCAGAGTTTATGCCCAGCTAGTATTCAGAGTCCTAAGACTTTAGTGAGAGCCAAGAATATCTTGCTGGAAGGTCAGGAAGTTGTGTACTCTGCCCAATTTCCCTTTCTGCTTAGTCATTAAGGATTGTACAGGGTGAAGGTGTGGAAAACTAACCTCTAGTATATTTGACTTAGAATTGTCGAGACTATCTGACAAAATTTGGGACCTACACATTTTTCTAAATCTGGAAAATTTAAGAATGTGATAGTTTTCGTATCCTTTTATATACTGGAATGTGCTTAAAGAACTAATTAAGAAAGGGGAAGGGGAATTTCTATCAACTATTGGGAAAAAGTAAACAAGTAAATTGATGACATTATTTTTACAGCAAATCATTTGTGAAATCTCTATTGTTTATGAGAAGTCACCTTCTACTAGTCTTCAGTCATTCATTAAACTGCCTTAAGTCCATTTAAAGGTTGTTGTTGTTGTTGTTGTTACATTTAAAGATAGGGTTGTTATAAATAAAATATATCACTCATTTTTAAGGTAAAGACCAGGACATTAAGGCCAGAGGGATTAAATGATTCACTTCAAAATTACAGTGTGTGAGTAGTGAACTAGGAACCAAACCTGGATGCTTCCTCCAGAGTCTGCCCTTTTTGCACCATGAGCAATGGGGGAAGCTATTTCAGTCACATGATACCATATATACAATATGTGCTTTATATTTGTTTTGTTTTTTCATTTGATCATAGCACCATTTTCTTGAGTAGGTGTTTATTATTGCCCTGATGCCATAGTATGTGTTGAATGGCAACTAAAATGTTGGAGGTTCAAATTCACCAGTTGCTCCATGACAAAAGATGGGTAGTCTCTCCTCACAAATTTACACAGCCTTGGAAAACTAATGGCAGGTCATCACTACTAAGAATTGACTTAACAGCTGTGTGTTGGGTGGGAAAGGCTCAGGATTTGACTGTGTGGATCACAACAAATTGTGGCTACCCTTGAGAAGAATGGGAATCCCAGAACATCTGATTGTGTTCATGTGAAACTTATACCTAGACCAAGAGGCAGTCATTAGAACAGAACAAGGAAACACTGCATGATTCAAAATCAGAAAATTAGTGCATTAGGGATATATCCTGTCCCCACATCTTTTCACTCTATATGCAGAATAGATCATTCAAGAGCCTGGATTTTATGAGGAGGAATGTGGTGTCAAGATTGGAGAAAAACTCATCATTATGCAGATGACACAACCTTCCTTGCTGAAACTAAGGATGGCCGGAAACATTTGCTAAAGAGGACCAAGGACTACAGTCATCAATATGGATTGAAGCTAAATGTGAAGACAATGAAGATTCTCACCACCGGGCCAATTGGCAGCATCATGATAGACTGTGAGGAGAACGAGATTATTAACAGCTTCAGTTTCCTTGGTTCCATAGTCTTGGCACCAACAGTCAAGAAATCAAAAGACTGATTACATTAGGAAAATCTGTTGTCAGGGACCTCTACAGAATGCTGGAGAACAGTGATGTTGAGACTAGGATGTGACTGATCCAGACCATGGTCTTCACAATTACTTGCTATGTATCACAGAGCTGGACAGTGACCAAGGATGACAGAAGAAGAATTGATGCCTTTGAGTTGTGGTGCTGGAGAAGAGTATTGAACATACCATGGACTTCTGAGAGAACAAACTTGTCTTGGAGCGGGTGAAACCAAGCTGCTGCTTGGAGGCAAAGATTTTGAGGCTCCATTTCACATACATAGGACATGTAGCCAGGAAGGACCAGCCTTGGAGAAGGATATCATGCTTAGAAGGGTGGAGGGACAGCACAGGAGAGGAAGACCCTGAATAAATTTGATTGACACAGTAACTGAGGTAAAGAGGATAGATATGTCACAGACAATGAAATTGGCTCAGGATAGAGCAGGGTTCATAATTATTGTGCATAGGGTTGCTGTAGAAGCCTTTAGCTTGATGAAGTTGGATCCTGGTGGGTAACTGTTTGTGATTTACTTGAAAGCTGGGAGTAAACTGTTTGGGTGTTTCTAATTGTGTTAGCAATCAAGTGTAAGCTAACTAACTGTATCTGATCTTGTTTACAATCCGCTTCAGTGGGATGCCATCGGGCCTGCTATTGATTGTGTTTGGAGAGAACGTTGTTCTAAGTGGTGCAGCACTTGTCTGTCAGTTTGCTGTACTGTGATTACTTGGAGTTGCTGTGATACTGAAATCTTTGCCATTGGTGTATCAAATTCCAGAAAGGTTTCCCATGTGGATGAATTTTGGTGGAGCTCCCTGATTGAGACAGACTAGGAAGAAGGATGAGCCATGTACCTCCTAAAACCCTATGAACGCTTTTGAAAACCCTATGAACACTCAATAAAGAGGATAGTTATAGTAGTGTAGTGGTAAAATCCAGACTGGAAGTCAGCTGAAATGAGGAAAAACAATACAAACATCATTTAACAATTGGCACATGGAATGCTCATTGCTTGAATTTTGGAAAACTGGAAATTGTTAAAAATGAAATGTAATGCACGAATATCACTAGGCATTAATAATATGTGATGGACCAGCTGTGGCCACTTTGAATTAGATAACCATATAATATCCTATGCAAAGAATGAAAAATACAAGAATGATGTTGTATTCGTAGTAAAAAGTCAATTTCAAGTTCTATCCTGAAATACAATGTTGTGGGTGATACGATAATATCCAGATATGTATAAAGAAGACCCCTTAACACAACTATTATTCAAGTATATGCTCCTACATCTAGTGCCAAGAGGAAGATATTGAGAGTTTTTACCAAACTTTGCAGTCTGAAATTGACCAAACATGCAGTCAGGATGTATTAGTGATAATTAGTGACTAGAATGCAAAAGAAGGAAACAGTGAAGAAGGAACAGTGGCTGGAAAATATGGGCTTGGTGATAGAAATGAGGCTGGAAATAGAATGTTTGGACTTTGTATTTACAATGATTTATTCATTGCAGATAATTTTTCTAAAAGACACAAAAGATGACTTTACACATGGATTTCACCTAATGGGCTGCTTAGGAATCAGATTGACTATATTTGTGGAAGAAATTGTTGGAGAAGCTCAACTAGGTCAGGGGCAGGCTGGGGGTCAGATCATTAATTAATCATATGAAGTTCAAATTGAGGCCAAAGAAAATTAAAATAAGTCCACAGGAACAAAGATATGATCTTGAATCAATTACACTGGAGTTTTGTAATAATCTTAAAAATAGGTTTGAGACATTGAACACCATGGTAGAAGACCAGATGAGTTGTGGGATGATATCAAGGATATCATCCATGAAGAAAGCAAAAGGTCATTACAAAAACAGAGGAGAAAGAAAAAAAAAACCCACAAAATGGATGTCAGAAGAGACTAAAGATTTCACTGGAACATCAAGAAGCCAAATCTAAAGGAAAACATGCTGAAGCAAAAGAGCTGAGCAAACGATTTTAAAGGGCAGCTTGGGAGGACAAAGCAGGGTATTAAAATGGAATGTGCAGAAAGCTGGAATTGGAGAATAAAAAAGGAAGAACTCACTCTGCATTTCTCAAGCTGAAATAACTGAAAAACAAATTTAAGCCTTGTGTTGCTATGTTGAATAATGCTATAGGCATATAAAATGACCCAGAAAGCATCAAAAGAAGAGGGAATGCACAGTCACTGTACCAGAAAAAAATTGATTGACACTGAAAAATTTCAGGAATTATCATATGAACGTGAGCCAATGGTATAATAAATGTGGAAGTAGAAGATGCACTGAAGGCAATGGCAATAAATGAGGCCCAGGAATCTATGGGATACCGATTGACTTTTTTTAATTAACAGATGCAAACTTGTATGCACTCACCAATCTTTGCCAGGAAATCTGGAGGACAGCTGTCTGGCCAACAGATTGGAAGAGGTCTACAATTGTTCCTATTCCCAAGAAGGTTGATTCAACTGCATGTGGAAATTATCGAACATTATTGATATCACATGTAAGCAAAATACTGCTGAAGTTCATACAAAAACTGCTGGAACAGTACATAAATAGAGAATTGTCAAAAGTTCAAGTGGGATTTAGAAGTGGCCATTGCACCAGGGATATAATTGCTGATGTCAGATGAATCCTGGCTGAAAGTAAGGAATAACTGAAGAATGTCTATTTGTGCTTTATTGACTATGCAAAGGCATTTGACTGTGGATCATGACAAGTTGTAGCTGACATTGAGAAAAATGGGAATCCCAGAGCACTTGATTGTGCTTGTGCAGAACATTTACCTGGATCAGGAGGCTGTTGTATGAATGGAGCAGGGGAGCATCATTGCATGGTTTGTAATTGAAAAGGCAGTGTGTCAGGTATGTATTCCATCTCCATACCTGTTCAAGCGATATGCTGACCAAACTATCTGAGAAGCTGGACTCTATGAAGAGAAATATGGCATCAGGATTGGAGGGAGACTCATCAATAATCTGCGTTATGTAGATAGCTCAACCTTACTTGCTGAAAGTGAGGAGGACTTGAAGCACCTGTTGTAGAAAATGAAGGAATGTAGCCTTCAATATAGATTGTGTCTCAATATCAAGAAAACAAAGATTCATGCACACCCATGTTTATCATGGCTTTGTTCACTATAGCAAGGAGTTGGAAACAACCTAAGTGCCCATCAACAAACGAATGGATAAAGAAGCTGTGGTATATTCACACAATGGAATACTATGCTGCAGTAACAAGGAACTCATGCAATATTATTCAAAATGGGTGACTCTGAAGGACATTTTGCTGAGTGAAGTATCTCAGTCACAAAAGGACAAATACTGCATGGCGCCACTGTAAAACAGGACTGACCTCATGGTTGGGGGGAGACTGAGAAAAATGGGTTCCATAATGTATACTGCATTGAAACAGATGAGGGAGAAAACTGTTTAAAAGGGATACGTGATTAGGTATTTTTGTCATCACAGGAGTCCAGAGCAAAGGCTGCATAGTGGAGTGGACCTGGGGGGAGAGATTGTAAAACAATGAAAGATTTTTTCTTTTACTTTTCCAAGAGGGTAGTGTACTAGGGGGTAGGGTTGGGAGGGGAGAAAAGTGCAACAGTGAATGAATGGAAATCCAAAGTCTCTGTAACTTTTCATTGAAATTAATAATAAATTAAAAAAACAAACAAACAAACAAAGATTCTTACCACTGGACCAACAGGCAACATCATGGTGGATGGAGAAGAGATTGATACTGTCAACAATGTTGTCTTACTTGGATCCACAATTAACACCTTTGGTACACGCAGTCAGGATATAATGAGACACATTGTACTGGGAAAATCTTCAGTTAGGTACCTTTCCAAATTATTGAGGAGTAGTGATGTCAGTTTGAGGACTAAGATGCATCTGATTCAGGCCATAGTCTTTCTGATTACTAGCTATGCATCTGAGACCTGGACAATCAATAAGAATGACAGAAAAAGAATTGATGCCTTTGAAGTGTGGTGTTGGAGAAGAGAACTGAACATCCCATGGATGGCCAAGAGAATGAATAGATATGTCTTGGAGAGGGTGTAGCTAGAGTGCTCTTTGGAAGCAAGAATGATGAGGCTTTGCCTCACATACTTGAACATATTGATAGCAGGTGTTATTCCTTAGAAAGACACATGATGTTGGGAATGGTGGAGTGTTAGCAAAGGAGAGGAAGACCCTCAACTAGGTGAATTAACATGGCGATTGCTGCAATGTGTGTCAGGAAGGGTAAGGATGGTGCAGGGCAAAACTAGTTTCAGATCTTTTATTCATAGGGTCACTATGAGTCTTACTTGACTCAATGGCACTTAACAAGAGTTGTTATGAATTTTATTCAACTCAACAGCACATAACAACATAGAAACAACAGGTCAAAGATGTTCCATTAATTATTAGAAACTGTTTTGTGTACAAGGTATATCAAGCAGTATATTGATTTTCTCCAATAAAAGCAAAAAAAAAAAATGTGATTCATATAAAAAGAGAAGAAACCTACAGACTATTGATAGATAGATACTGTGTTTGCACAATATATTCAGTAGCAAAGGGTCCAGTCTGGACAGGCTATTCTTGGAAAAAACAAGGAGGAACTCCAACGAAAATCATTGGGGATCTTCTTGAAGCTTGTAAGCATCACTGAAAGAACATGTCACAGCTGTCTCTGGGTAACGTCTACTGTCCTTCCACCAGCATGTCCATTTCAGATGTCATCATCACCATTTCTTGTGTCAAGAATTTCAGCACCTATTTTGATAAAAAAAAAAATCTCAGAAAGAAGTGAACTTGACCATCTTTTCAACAATAACTGTAACAACATTTAGTCTCTTGCATATTAGGAGTCTCTGGGTTGCACAAAAGAAGCCCTGGTGGCATAGTGTTTTAGCTGCATGCTGTTCTATGAACATGGTTTGAATCCATCAACTACTCCCAGGGTAAAAAGATGTGTAGTCTGTTCCCATAAAAATTTGGAAACCTGTTAGAATTTCCATAAGTCAGAAGACACTATTTAGCATCAACCAAAAAAAAAAAAAGTATTCCATTTTAATTAAAAGGTTGGCAGTTCAAGCTCAACAAAAAGTATATTGAAAGACAGACCTACTGATCTGCTTCTACTTCAGTAAATGTCTTCTGGTTCCCTGACTCTGAGGTATTTGCTTTATCTATGGCTTCCACTCTTTCTGTCATCATTTGTACCTTTATCCACAACTGTTCATATGACTCTGCATCATTATATTTCTTGTGTGTCTCTGCCTCTGAGGTATTCATTAAGTCTAAAATATGTTCTCCTTTTTTAGGGAAAGGCTTTATTTATTTTGTTTTTTCACAATGTTTGGAGCTGCCTGCTACATTCTTGACATAGGAAGGTTTTCTTTATGTGTAGGCCATTTCTATTGTGTCTGCATAAATTGTTGACAGTTCTTTATCTTTATGATGTTATTTATTAGTTGAAGATTTAAAGTGTTTCCTTTATGGGGGAAGGCAATTTACTATGCCTGGGCCTGTGCAATGGGAAAGCTTCCCTTTCCTAAGGTCCTTCAAATTCTTCTTGGACTGCATGCAGTTCAGCCTTGAAGAAATCTTGCCTGTCTGCTGCTCACCTGTTCTAAAGGTTGGACTTGTCCTTGGTGGTACTGATAAGCACAGCAGTAGGAGACCACCTTCCTTGGGCAGACACCTGCACTCACTCTATCTGATGTGGAGTGGAGTGGCACAAGGCCCTACCTCTAACTAGTCCCTCGCTCAGTTTTTGTGTGCCTTCACAGTTATTATGTGACTGGTCTGCTTCTAAAAGGCTATAACCTTAAAATATTAATGAAATAAAATGTTAACCACACACTTGGGTTGTCAGAGGTGGACCCACTTTACCGGGAGGTGGAATCAATTCTACTGCAAAGTAACATTTTAGACAAAAGAAAAGGGCAAAACAAGTGAAGTGGACAATCACAAATATTGAGACATCTGAAATGTATATTGTCTCTTAGCTTTTAATTGGCTTGTCTTATTTTTTAAAAAAATAATACTCAGATTAGTTTGGCTAACTATAGCTAAATAATTGTCATTTTTAAAAAAAATGATTGTTTCACCCCTAATTTAATTCAGACTATGTTATTGTAGTTGGTAGGTACCATAGAGATAGCTCTGACTCATAGTGACCACAAGTATAACATAATGAAACACTGCTCAATCCTGGACATCCCCTGCCATGCAGCAGACACTGCATCATCTTCACAATCTCTGGTATGTTTATGTCCTTTGTTTAAAATTCAAGCCATAGTCAGAAATAAATTATGCAGTGCACATTCTTGTTTAGGAATTTTTCATCACGGTATATAGATTAAAAATATGTGAGTCTTTAATTTGCAATCTCCTCTACAATACTCAGGAAGGCCAGATCAAAAATTTAAGCATTAGAAACACTGACAGAGAAAAGAGCAAAGCAGTATAGCTGGGGGGGACACAAGCCAGATCTGTCTTTATCTGTTGAGTTTAGAGGGGAAACTTGCCACTTACAGAAATCTGGAGATCTTTTCGAAAAGACTCAAAATTGTATTTTTAATTACAGTAAATATTAAGTACAAAATTTTAAGCATGTTTACTTTTGGAAGTATGTAACTATCAGTCCTGAGGCCTTAGAACACTATTTGCAATTAAAAGTACTAAAAAGAGGCATTTCTGTTACACTTGTATAGTTGATACTTGTAGTGTCTTTTATTCTTTTAACATACATTGTTGTTACTGTGTACCATGATGTACGAACAGATTCAAAGCTGAACCTCCAGTGGGTTTTCAGAAGTTGTCAATTTCACAAGAGAAGACTGTAGACTGGACTGGGCTTAAGCTGGCAGTGCAACTCCTACCATGAGGCTATAGGGAAGAGAGGAGTATATAACAGTATCAGAATGTTCCAAAGAAAACCCACAACAAATTAATCTTTTAGGATAAGTTCAAAAGATGGTAGGATATGGTAGTTTTTAGGTGAACGTTATGTTATCAAATTAGATGTAAAATTTAAGCACAAAAAGACAAAGCTCTTAGGGAAAATTTTCATTTTTAAGTATTTTGTTTACCTTATCAGCATTTTGGAGATAATGTAGACAATAATGAATCTGTTACTAAGAAGAATACTTGTCTATAGATTTTTATGAACAACTTATCTAAAATCTCATTTTCTATTATTTAAAAACACCAAAGGTGTTCTTAGATAGAAAAACAAAATCCATACATACTTTGAAGCATTCTAAGAAATGCTCTGGTGCTTTGGTTGAGATGGGAAAGTGTGGAAATTATTACCTTATATTAACAATTTTTTTTATTTATAATGATTATAGATAAGAGTCAGTCAATTGCCAAGTCTCTTAGCAATCAACCTTTTTTTAAAAAAACCTTGAACTTATTTGCCTTTGTGGTTCATTAAAGTTATTTTGTTATATGATTATAAAGTCTGGAGATAGGCGAGGCGTACCTGGCAGAATGAGATATTTGAGATAGTTGATGACTTTTTAGTGAGGATATATTGATTTGATTGTCCCAAATCTAGAAATCAGTAGGCAATTATTATAGTATTAAAGGGTTTCAAATCTTTCAGGATTATTTGTATAACACTCAGGGGGTTTTCTTTATATAGGCTTCAATTTTAACAACTGAAATGTTTTTAGTCATTCTTTATCTTCCATGAGTAATTCTTTTTCCCCTAGTATTGGTCAATCTATCTGAACAGATGAAAAGCTACCTTTTTAAATACATTTTTTTAATAAAGTATTGTACAATTCTCAAAAATATTGACTGTCTATCTGTGCCAACTCTTAAGCCTTTATCAAGGTGATGTGCTTATACCTAAGGTAATGTTATATCTAATGTAATGTTAGAATATAACGGAAAAGAGTATACCTTGATTATTCTTCAGATTGATCCATTTCCAAATAAAATTGTACCAAATTTTTATTTGGGAAAAATAATCAGACAAATGAGAATAAGACAGGTTTAGCATGAACACAGGTGTAAGAAAGTCATATGAACTTTACTGTGGAGAGGACAGGATAGAAAGCTAGATTTAAGTTGGAATGACATGAAGAGCTATGTAACAGGTAGACTGAAAAATTATTTGATAAATGATAGGAAAATTATTAAATTATTTTAGCATCTCAACTTTCTTGAAAGTGTAAAAATAAATAGTTTTTACTCAGTAAGTACCTAAGAAGCCCTAAAAGTAGTTTTTTATATAAAAGAAGTTATATTATTTTTAATTTAGAGTTTGCATTTCACATATGTAAAAAATAAAGTTGTCAGAGGAAATTAGTTATTATTTATGTGAATATAAATCATGAGCATGTAAAAACCAGGAAGTAGTTGTAGTTTTATTTTAGACTGATCTTTAAAATAAAAAAATAAAGTGAGGGTAAGCAAGATCTTTCTGAAATGAAGCACTTTTGTTAAAAATTATTTAAAGTCTGACAAAAGTACAATGATAAAGTAAAAGTTCCATTTTTGAGCACTTGGATTTTTCTCTTTATTGTGTTATTTCTCTTTTTAATCAATTTGAATAAATCTTTATTGGTATTTATTTGGATATCTACAAATAATGACTGTAGAATAGAAAAGTGTTTAATGTTGGTGCTAAATAGATTTACCTTATCAGCATTAACATTACATACTAAATTGAGTGTACTGTGTTAATGACCAATAAACTTTCTTAAAGTTCTAGTGGCCTAATGGTAAGAAAGTTCACTGCAATCCCAAAGGCACATGGGAGAAGGATGGACAATCTCCTCCTGTGCAATTAACTGCCTCTGAAAACCTACCAGAAGATCCGCTGTGGGTCGTTCTGACTCGATGGTACAAAACAACAACTTCCTTAATAAAATTTTTTAAAAACAACCCAGAATAAACATAGCCATTACAATACATGTATGTTTGTGTTTCTCTGTAGCTGTGGTACCTAGGAGGCAGAGCTGTTTGTATTAATAAAAGCCTTTAACTAATGAAGACAATTATGTGCCCCTACAGGCACAAAGCAAACACAAAGACAATAATTCAAACCCTTCCTGGATCTTTAGGCCCACAAGTATGCATTACATATCCCTTTTACAAATATGAAGTGACAGAAACATGTGTCTGTATTGTGGTTGATCGCTGTCGAGGTCAAGCACGACTCATAGCAACCCTATGAACAAAAAGCCTGAAGCCTTTCTATAACTACCAACATTTACTAAAGCTCATGGAGTTTCCAGACGCATTTTTTTTCTCCAAAGACTCTATTTGTTAATTGAGGCTACTATATTTTTTCATACAGTGTAAAGATAATACCTACCACTCATCTGTTAGTTTGTTGGTACTGTGGTGACTGTGTTGCTGTGATAATGGAAGCTATGCCAGGGGTATTTAAAATACCATTAGCGTCATCTGTGGTGGACAAATTGCAAAGGAATCTATAAGACAGATTAGGAAGAAAGTCTAGGCTTCTGAAAATCAGTCCGTGGCTATAGATCACAGCAGAACATTGTCTGGATCACTTGCTTTGTGTACATTGTCATACATTGTAGGAAAGATCAGTCATGATGCCATGTTTGATGAAGCAGAGGACCCAGGAGAGCATGGATGAGTTTTTAAATGAGATAGATTGGCACAGTAGCAAGAGTAGACTCAACATGCTATAGCATGCTGGCAATCATGAGGATGATGAAAGGCCACCAGGCAACAAAATAAGGTCATCATAAATCATGGTCACTGCAGCAGCATTTAACAAATAACAACAAAAACAGTAGACTTGCAAAGCCTAAACAGTTTTCAATGAAGTGTATTTTCTATTTAGAAACAGTCCAGATTTCAAAAAACAAGGCATTCATTTACTCAATTTATAGTTACCAAAGTCCTTATCTATGCATTGGGAATTTAGTAGGCACATTGAATTTCTATGATTTATAGCATTGTAGAAAATCTATTGGTTAAATGCCATAATGTTTTAATTTAGCTGAATACATGAGGCAGATTTATAATTAAAGTGATGATAGTTTCCAAAGCAGTAAACCTAACCAGTGAAAGAAATTTAGTTCAGTCAAATTAATTAAGCCTTAAAAAAATAATAATAATTCTGGACTTATATGTAGGGAGCTCAACTTACAAGTAGCTTGCATATAGCATAGGAACTTCTGTTAACACAGAGTTTCTCTGCAGTTCGAATTCATCAGCTCATCCCAGGAGAAAAATGGGCAATCTCTGGTGCAATTTACAGCTTTCCAGAAACTCGCTGGAGGGTGAACTATTAAGTCTGTTCTGATTCAGTGTTAATGAGTGAGTAACTTAGACATATATATAAGAATACTGGGCTGTCATTAGTTTTATAGTATGATAATAATATACTGAACTATTTAAAAAGCAAAATTATTAAGTCAGGTCATTTGCTCAAAAAATTATCTTAACTAAAAACATTATGTGATTCTTTACCCTGTAATATTGCATACTAAGTACTAACGTTTTTAAGTTGTTTAAAAATGGAAACTCTGATTCATTTCTTACCTTGTAACCTGGTAACTAAGAGCATTCATTAAACTCACAATTAAACTAAGTAGTTAAACTATTTAGTAGGATTTTCCTGGACTGTAATCTTTACTGAAGCAGATCTCCAGGTCTTTCTTCCACTACGCACTGCCAGGTGAATTCAAACTTCCGTCATCCACTTAACGACAGCATTTCCTTATGACTCAGGGTGAAGTCTCTCTCAGGGAGGAGTGATAGGGAATGGCAAAGGACACACTGACAAAGAAGATTAATCAGAACTGGCT